>NW_007248048.1:98568-100786 GCF_000164805.1 Carlito syrichta | reverse complement strand
CCCAGCCGCAGTAGAAACCGTCCGCTTCTGGACCTGAGCGGCGGACCACGCAGCCAATCGACGCGCAGCGCCAGGCCAGCTCCCCAACCAGCTCGTTGCAGGGGCGGAGACACTCAAATCGGCCGGCTGGTTGCTCTAGTGCGCAGTCGCTGCATCCGCAGTTCTCCCGGGTCTTGGCCTTCGCGCTCGCCAGCAGAAGCCCTCACCGCCTGCAGGGATGCTCCGCTACCCGCATTCCCTGCTCGGCGACCTGCCACGCCCATCCCCTGCCTAGACATAGCCGTGCATCTGTCTCATTCCCCACAAAGCCTTCCAGGTCTCACCCAGTTTCCCCCTTAAATCCCTACCTAGGATGTATCGTTCTCAACAACAAAAACAAAAAAGAGGTTTGGTGAGAAAGAAATCACCTTCGTGCCCATTCTTTACAACTCAGAGGCAGGCACAGAGCACAGACGTCAGAGCGGGAAGAAACTTCCAAGATCCTCGAGTCTAGTCCGTTCATTTTCACCGGGCAAAGTTAGGCCCGACGAGGTGAAAACACTTGTCCAAGACTGCACAAGTGCACATCTGGGGAATGCGGCTAGATGGATCCTGGCTCTCTGCCCCCAGGTCCCTTACTCTGTGTCGGGCATGATGAAGTGAGCACGGACATTTAGTCGTTTAATTAAAGTCACAGAGATAATGAGTTGCAAAGACAATGGGAGCAGGTCTGTGGAACATTGGAAGTCTGGAACCACAGCAAAATTCTGTTCTGCCTCTCACAAAAAGGAGATGGGATGCCCCCATCCTACTCCTCTGAAGGATTCTTGAACATGTAGACAAATAGAACATCATTTTGACAATTTTTAAATTAATGTTGCAGAAGAATGAGTATGGAAAGGTTGATTACTGTGCTTCCCAATACTTAGGGGAAAAGAAATGAACAAAAGAGTAAAGAAAGTCATTTCTAAGTTTTAAGTGATCTTTCAGGGAAATTTCTGCTATTTTCTATTAAGAAATCAGTAATAGGCTGGAAACAGTGGCTTATGCCTGTAATCCCAACACTTTGGGAGGCCAAGGCGAAATTGTCTGAGCCCAGGAGTTCAAAACCAGCCTGGTCAACATGGTAATACCTCATCTCTACAATGTCAAAAAATATTTTTTGGCCGGGTGTAGTGGCGCACTCCTGTAGTTCCAGCTACTCAGGAGACTGAGGCAGAAGGATCACCTGAACCCAGCAGGTCAAGGTTGCAGTAGCCCTGGTCTTGCTTCTGCACTCAAGCCTGGGCAATACAATCTGGCAGAAGGAAGGAAAGAGAGTGGAGGGGAGGAGGGGGAGGGGAAGGGAGGGGGAAAGAGGGGGGAAGAAAACAATAATAATCAAAGAATATAATTATTTTACTTAAAGAGAACAAGAGACAATGTAGTACAATGGTTCTGCTCAGAACTTCAGGATTCAGAAATGTACAGGTGGGAGTTGAGTGTAAAATCAGGATAGACAGACCTTCTGGTTCAAGTCTTTACTCTGCCACCAGCAAGCTGTGTACATACAAACAAGTTATTTCTCTCTGCCTGTCTCCATTTCTTTCTTTATCTCTTACTTCCTTCCTTTCTTTTAGTTATTTAAATGTTTTGAGACAAAATCTGGCTTGTCTTCCAGACTGGAGTACAGTGGTGCAATTATAGCTCATTGTAACCTTGAACTCCTGGGCTCAAGCAATCCTTGTGCCTCAACCTCTGAAGTAGCTAGAACTACAGGCACACACTACCAAACTTGACTAATTTTTTTTTTTTTTTATAGAAACATGGTCTCACTATGTTGCCCAGGCTGGACTCAGACACCTAGGCTCAAGTGATCCTCCCACCTTGGCCTCCCAAAGGGCTAGGATTACAAACATGAGCTACCTCGTGTTTATTTGCCTAGATTTATTTACTGAAAAATGAGTATAATTAAGTAGCACCCTCTTCAGACAGGCTATTGGGAGGAATAAATGAGATGATACATGGAAGAGGACCTGGCACCTAATAGGAGCTCAGTAAACATTAGCTATTATTATATTTACTTGTTTGACTTCAGACAAGCACAGGAGTTTAGCACAGTGTTTGCAATATATACTTGCTAAATGGCATACATTATTTTATGTGCTTATACATATTTTCCAGTTTTCTTCAGTGAACACAGATTCTTTTTTTTTTTTTGAGTTGGAGTCTCACTCTGTCACCCAGACTGGAGTGCAGT
>NW_007248048.1:52446-98482 GCF_000164805.1 Carlito syrichta | reverse complement strand
GGAATTACAGGCATGTGCTACCACGCCCGGCTGATTTTTTGATTTATTGTAGAGGATGAGGTCTCGCTGCCCAGGCGGGTCTCGAACCCGTGGGCTCAGGCAATCCACTCACCTCAGCCTCCCAAAGGCGCGGGATTACAGGCTGAGCCACCAAGCCCGGCTGAACACAGATTCTTTTGTGATATATCCAAAGTGACTGTAAACCCAATTTTTAAATTAGGAAAGGTAATTTAATGTTGATTTTTGATGCTTCTGGAAGAATGTATTCATTCTTTCTACAAATATCTAATGATTCTCTGCTATGTGCCAGGTGCTGTTATAAATGCTGGGAAGACAGCAATGAACAAGATAGACAAAAATTCTTATCTTTACATAGAGTTTACAGTCTATGGGGTAAGGTAGATATTAAAAGCAATATGTACAGTATTAGGTTAAATGGAGCAAAGTGCTATGGAAAGAAATGAGGCAAGGAAAAGGGAGTTAAAAAAAGACAGAGAAAGCTTATTTGGAAAGTGACAACTGAGGAATTATAGATTTCTTAAAGCAATAAAGCCAAGTACAAGCCAAGAGAGAGATCTGAATAGACATATCTCCAAAGAAGACACACAAATGGTCAATAAGCACATGAAGAAGTGCTCAATGTCATTAGCCACTAGGGAAATGCAAATAAAAACCACAACAAAGCCAGGCATAAGCTACTCAGCATTTTAGGAGGCAGAGGCGAGAAGATTGCCTATACCCAGGGAATCTATACCCTAAGACCAGCCTGGACAACTTGGTGAGACCTCATCTCTACAATAAATCAAAGAATTAGCTGGGCATGGTGGCACATGCCTGTAGTTCCAGCTACTTGGAAGGCTGAGGTGGAAGGAACACCTGAGCCCAGCAGGTCATGGCTGAAATGGTCATGAGCATGCCATGGCACTTCAACCTGGGTGGCAGAGTGAGACTTCAACTAAAAAAACAAAAAACAAAAAACAAAAAAAACAACCCCATGAGATACCACCTTATACTCATTAGGATGAGTATATTCTCATTAGGATGAGAATATGACAGACAGACAATAAGTGTTGGTGAGGAGGTGAACAGAATGAGACCCTCATACACTGCTGGTGGGAATATAAAATGGTGCGGCCACTTTAGAAAATAGTCTGGCAGTCCCTTAAAAGGTTAAACTTAGAGTTAGCATATGACTTGATAATTCCACTCCTTGGTATAGACCCCTCCCCTGAAAAATGAAAACAATATGTCCACACAAAAACTTGTACCAAATGTTTATGGCAGCATTATTCACAACATCCAAAAAAAATGAAACTAACCCAAATGCCTAATCAACTGATAAATCATATAGTGGAATAGAAAAAGAAATGAAGTATTAACTTCATTAATGTATTAACATGCCAAGAGAAAGAAGCTAGACTACACACTATATGATCCCATTTATATGAAATGTCCAGAATAAGTAATTTGCAGATACAGAGAGTAGATCAGTGCTTATCTAGGGCTAAGAGGTGGAGATTTGAGACAATAGCTTAAGAATGTATTTGGAGGATGAATAAAATGTTCTAAAATGGATTGGGGTGATTGTTGCACAACTCTGTGAATATGCTAAAAGCTTATGAATTGTACGCTCTAAGTTGGGTGAATTATATGACACATGAATTATATCTCAGTAAAGTGTTTTTTAAAGTTATTGTGAAATCTGATCAATCATGTCATTCCCATGCTTAAACATGTATAACAGGATATGGAGAAGATCTCAACTTGCCCACTAGAGTTCACTGTACAAGTACAATATACTAGTGAAGTGAGCAAGCTCTTGGCATCTAATGTAGTTTGATGCTACTCTCAATAAGGGGAAGGAACTTTTGAAACCACAGGAGAAAAGAAAAGCTGGAGAAATCATCAAAGATCAATCCCAACCCAGCTGCTTTCACATCAACTTATGCCTCATAGAGAACCAAACTTTGGTTCAAGGAGTTGCTTTAATTAGAGATGCGGACCTGCAAGGAAGGAGTGGTAGACAGACTCTAAGGTGGCTCCTATAATCCCCACCTCCTGGTACCCATCCCTTGTGCAGGCAGGACCTAACTTCCTTCATTTTATTGCTCCTAACCAGCAGAATGAGGCAAAAGTTTTAGAATGTATGTGATTACATTACATAAAATTATAAACCGTCTTGCTAGGAGACTTTCTCTTGCTGGCCTTGAAGATATGAGCTGCCATGTTGTGAGTTTCCCTGTAACGAAGACCACACTGATCCCAGTGACTGGCCATGACAGGAATGTTAAGGCAGGCCTGTCTTTAGGTGACAATGGGAGTCCCCTATGATTGTCTTTGGCTCAAGGACAAGAACTGAGAGAAGCCTCCAGCCAATAATCAAGAAACTGGGTCCTTTAGTCCAGCAGCCTTCAAGGAATAGAATGCTGTTAAAATGATCACATGAGCTCAGAAACATATCCTTCCCCTGTTGAGCCTCAAATGAGACTGCAGCCCCAGCCTGTGAGACCCTGAAGCAGAGGTCCTAGCTAAGCTGTTCCTGGCTTAAAGAAATGTTGAGCCGGGCTCGGTGGCTCAGCCTGTAATCCCGTGCCTTTGGGAGGCTGAGGTGAGTGGATTGCCTGAGCCCGCAGGTTCAATACCCGCCTGGGCAGCGAGATCTCATCTTCTACAATAAATCAAAAAATAAGCCGGGCGTGGTAGCGCATACCTGTAATTCCAGCTACTTGGAAGGCTGAGGCGGAAGGATCGCCGGAGCCCAGTAGGTCGAGGCTGCAGTGGCCACTGCACTCCAGTCTGGGCGACAGAGTGAGACTCCAACTCAAAAAAAAAAAAAAGAAATGTTGAGATAATAAATGTGTGTTGCTTTTGCTGCTAAGTTTGTGATTAAAACTGTTACACAGCAAAAGATAACTAATACAGAGGCATAACTCAATCTTCCCTATTGCTCAAGAGGTAGCTTCTGTGTAGATGCCAGATGTTATAAGGATTCTGGAATGAAGTACTTCTCCTATGGGCTGGTATCTCTTGGGGCATCAGGAGTTATAGTATAGGGCACAGGAAAGAGCACCATCATTGGGGACACAGGTAGCAGTAGCAATGGTGGGTGTCTCCAGAGGGCTTCAGGAGAAGCAGCCATCAGCATTGGCAATAGGGAGAGACTGGAAGAACAGAGATTGAGAATGAAGTTTAAAATCTGGTCAGTTCTAGGAAACAATCCTGGTTTTGCCACATCCCAGCTATGTAGTCTTGGACAAGCATCCAAAACTCTCTATAACTTAGTCTTCTCATTTCTAAGAAGGTAATATTCTGAGTACCTACCTTGCAGTGATCTCCTAAGGAAAAGTGAGTTAATCTTGCAGTGACCACGACAATGCACCTTGCAGACTTCCAACTATAAAGAGGTTATTTCACCAAGGGCCCGGTTGCTGCTGCACTTTGAAATCCATCAAAGCACTGGTACTGAGACCAAGTGCCAAAGGCCAAGTACACAAGGGCTAATCCCAGTGACTGGCCATGACAGGAATGTCTTTAAGGCAGGCCTGTCTTTAGGTGACAATGGGAGTCCCCTATGATTGTCTTTGGCTCAAGGACAGTCTGACAGCCTTGCTGATCCTTCCTTGAACTGCGTGGTAGTACAGGTGCTTCCAAAGTCTTCCTTCCCTCCCTCATTCACTTGAGGATCAGTCTGATGGCTCTCTCAACCTGTACCAGCTTCTTACCCATTTTCCCTAATAAAATCCTTACATATTTCATCCTGTCTTGGCATCTGTTTCTCAGTGAACCTGGATGGACACAGTAAGTACCAGAGATAGGGAAAATAGGTGGTAAGACATGGCTTTAGTACTGGCTCGCCCACCACCCAACAGACACAGGGGATGGAACACAGATAGTCTATGGAACAAGGTGGTGGCTCAAATGCTAAAGATTTCACTGACAGTTACCTGAGAAAGTAGGTGCTACAATGCCAGCATCTGAAAAATATGAATAGAACAATGTGTACAAAGATAGAGGAAGCTGGTTGACTGGCTGAATCACAGAAAGAAAAGGAGAAACTGAGAGCTGTTATGGAGCAGTTAATGGCTAAACATAAAAACTAGAGAGCTTTGGTGGTAGCTTACAAAAAGATTCTTATCACTTGGGTTAGAAGGAGACATAGCTGAGTAGCAGGCTGAAGAGTTAAGCTGGAATCTAGAGCTCCAGAAATGTTTGAAAGATCAGCCAAGGAAAGTCTATTGTGTGAAGGTCAGGACCCTGGTGGGGTGAACCAGGGATTCTAAAACATGGGATGGGGGCTAGGCATGGTGGCTCATGCCAATAATCCTAGTGCTAGGAGGGTGAAAGGTGGGAGGATTGCTTGAGGCCAGGAGCTCAAGTGGGCAACATAATGAAACTGTCTCTACAAAAAAAAAATTTTTTTAATTAGCTGGGCAAGGTGGCATGTGACTGTAGTCCTAGCTACTCAGGAGGCTGAGACAAGAGGATCACTTTAAACCCAGGAATTTGAGAGCAGCCTGGGCAACATAGTGAAACCCTATCTCTATAAAAAAAAAATAAAAATAAATGAAACATGGGATGGGGATATCTGGATAGATGTTTCAGAGGATATGGACTACATGACATGCACCCCAGACTTCACTGACTTGCCAAGCTGGCCACCCTTCCTGAGTAAGAACTGGAGCTATTCCTGTGTTAGAAGGTGCTGCAGAAACCTTTCCCCTATGGACAACAGATGCCCTTTCAGTGCTGTCTTCCTCCCCTCCTGGCTTTCAGGCTGGTAACAGGGTTAAATCCCAGAGTAACCTGACTGGGGATGCACTGGGCCAGACAAGGGAAAACATAGACTATATCCCTAAATTGCAAGAATTAACCAGTTTATACTGGCAGAAGCCAGGAAAGTACCACTGGGATTGGATTCTGAAGGTGCTTGATCAAGGAACCTGGAATGTAAGACTGAATCAGCAAGAATTCATTGACTTGGAGACACTTTCTCAGGACGGGAGATTTAACAGCCCAGTAAGGACCCCGGCTACTGGGGTGGCTCTCAGAAGCTGGCAAAAACAATAGCCAATTATCAGTGAAGTGGAAATTCTCTATCATCTTCCTCTACCCTGGCAGATGGTAGAAGTGGGCATGCTGTAATTGGCATGTAGGCAATTCTAGTTATTCATGGACTCTAATTTTGTATTTGTGAATTAACCTACTCACTAAAATTTATTTGTATCCCAAAGTGAATACTTGCAGCACTCTCATGGTCATTTGTGGACACACACAGAGCTGTGAAAAATCTGAGTTGGTCAATTGGAGTTTGATCAGTTGAGGTCAAAACAAGGAACAGTCTGTCTCTTGTTTCAACCCTCTTACTATAAACAAATGTCTTTTCTCAATCTATTTAGTACTATATTTTCCATATTTTTGTGCTTTTTTTGGATGGATGTGCTGTTTAGAATGACCCCAAGGCATAGTGCTAAAGTGTCTAGTTTTCCTAAGCACAAGCAGACTGTGGTGTACCTTACTGAGAAAATACATCAGTTAAATAAAGCTTCATCCAGGCATGAGTTACAGTGGTTGGCTATGAGTTCAGCATTAATAAATCAACAAACAGGAACACACATAAAATAAGATTATATACGGATTGGTTGACAAAAATACTGTAAACAGAGGTCCACAAGAACCTATTCCGGGTATTTTCCCTAGGAGTGATGTTTCAGCATATGCTTATTTGGTGTTCACAACAACTTTATAAGACATAGCCACCACAAATAATGAGAAACTGTGCTTCTCATTAGTAGACTCTAACTGGTCAGCTGTGGTTTCCATTGGTAGAATCTAACTTGTAATCCTTCTGGCGAGGAATGCTTGGAAAATGTACTTCCGAAACTTTCAGATCCCTCAGTTCATGGGAGAAAAGAAAAGGAGGGACATGGTCCCAGTTAAGTGTTGATAGATAATCTAATACAGTATGTTAAGCCATTTAATGCTTTTTAAATTGTTAATGATGATTGTCTTCAGGTTTACAATATACATCTTTAATTCAATTCTACCTCCAAATAATATTATACTAGTTCATAAATAGCATAAGGACCCTTATTACCCTGAGGAAACATGCAATAACTGAAGGATGCAGCTCCTGTTTCTAGGACTGAAGGAACAAAAGGAAAGGGGCTACATTATCAGAATCTGGAAGTTCAGAAAAGAAGCCCAATGAAGTGGGACTCATACCTTTGAGGAGGGGGCACTGCCTGAGTGGTGCTGGTAATTCTGAGAAGAGATAATGAGTCTGGTTCTGAGAGTACCAGAAGCAACAGGAAGCTGAAAACAACTGCTGCTACGAGAGTGCAGATCCATCTGCTGGTGATGCTGATAGAAAAAACAAGCAAACAGGAGAAAATAAGTCCTTTGTTCCCTCTTCTTGACTTTCACTGTCCCTCTAGTATCCACTATTGGCAAATCCTAACAAAATGCCAGCTGGCAAAGGGAATGTGCAGTTTTTAGAATTCCATTAGCAGCCGGGCTCGGTGGTTCAGCCTGTAATCCCGCGCCTTTGGGAGGCTGAGGTGAGTGGATTGCCTGAGCCCGCGGGTTCAAGACCCACCTGGGTAGCGAGGCCTCATCTCTACAATAAATCAAAAAAATCAGCCGGGCATGGTAGCACATGCCTGTAGTTCTGGCTACTTGGAAGGCTGAGGCAGAAGGATCGCTGGAGCCCAGCAGGTCAAGGCTGCGGTGG
Source organism: Carlito syrichta (assembly GCF_000164805.1). Taxonomy (NCBI): domain Eukaryota; kingdom Metazoa; phylum Chordata; class Mammalia; order Primates; family Tarsiidae; genus Carlito; species Carlito syrichta. The sequence continues at coordinate 91,752 of NW_007248048.1, read as the reverse complement.
CCGGGAGCGGCCACTGCATTCCAGTCTGGCCGACAGAGTGAGACTCCAACCCAAAAAAAAAAAAAAAAAAAAAAAAGAATTCCATTAGCATCACAAAACAGGTATAGAAAGTGGATTTTGGGATTGAGTCAATAGCTTAATAACACATAATCCACCCACCACTCTGCATCCACCATTCTACACATATTTGGATGCCCATACGATAACAACTTTATGTCTGCACCTATCAAGATGCAACTATTTTGATGGAAACAAAGATATTTTCATCCTCTTTTCAAAAGTAAAAGAAAAATATTCCCCTGTAATACCCAGCACTTTGGGAGGCCGAGGCAAGTGGATTGCCTGAGGCCATGAGTTCAAGACCAGCCTGGGCACTTTGCAAGACCTTGTCTCTACAAAAAATCAAAAATTAACCGGGCGTGGTAGCGCGCTCCTATAGTTCCAGCTACTTGGAAGGCTGAGGCAGAAGGATTGCTGGAAACATGCAATAACTGAAGGATGCAGCTCCTGTTTCTAGGACTGAAAGAACAAAAGGAAAGGGGCTACATTATCCACTGCACTCCAACCTGAGTGACAAAGTGAGACTCCGACTCAAAAAAAAAAAAGAAAAGAAAAGTCATGGTAAATATTTCTGAGCAATAATAATCACTCCTCTTATACAGTCAGTCAAGTTGAATATTCTTTAATCTGAAGACTTCATTGTAAAGTTAACCAACTACATAAATCCTTATTATTATATCATTATTTTTTTTTTTTTAAAAACCCAAGTTTTCAGTTGACTATTCTGCCATTTTATCAGCACAGCTGCTTCTGGAAATGGAGTACATAGGAAGACCACTGAATTCCATATGCATGGCTCTATTGCCCAGTTTTTTGCGTTTGTGTTTTTGTTTGTTTTTGCTGTAAAAATAATTCCTAAGGAAGAAGCAATATTGTATAGAATAACATGATTTTAGCTGGTGCACAGTGGCTCATGTCTGTAATTCTAGGACTTTGGGAAGTAGAGGCAAGAGGATTGCCTGAGCCCAAGGGTTCAAGATCAGTCTGGGCAACTTGGTGAGACCTCGTCTCTACAGTAAATCAAAAAATTAGCTGGGCATGATGGCACACACCTATAGTCACAGCTACTTGGAAGGCTGAGGCGGAAGGATTGCTAAGTATATGGTTGGTGTTTCTGGTATAAGCATTTCACGGACGGAAGGCACAACCATATTTATTAGAATGTTCTTTGCTAGAGAGGACAAACCATTGCTTCTTCCATGATAGAAAGAGCTTAATGAATCAATGAAACATCAGGTAGCAAGAGGTTCTCCCTGGGGAATCGTGTCATACTGGCTGGTCGGTCCCTCAGTAGTTCCAGTTTTGGTAAAGTTAAGTCCATATTGTTGAACCCATGACTGCCTCCACCCTGCCACCATGACCGTTTTTGCATAGGTCCATTAGGCGAGTATTGGGATGGTTGGGGAAAGAGACTGATTGACTTAAACAAACCATGCCACCTTGTCCACCTGACTCTTTAGGCCCTCCTCTGCAGTGAGACCTTTTGGTGAACTTTCACATAGAGTATTAACATTGCAGATTATTTGCAAAATGCCCACAATCATTCCTCCTGTCCTTGGATGCATGACCCTTTGCAATGACTCTGATATTCCTTCCAAAAAGAGGTGGAGTCTGTTTTCCAGCCCTAGAATCTGGCCTGACCTCATGATTTGCTTGACTAGCAGAATGCAGTAAAGGTAACACTGTACACTTCTGAATCCAGGCCTCAAGAGTCCTTGCAGCTTCTACACTTGCCCACTTGGAACTCTTCTACTGCCTTGTGAAGAAGCACAGACTATCCTGATCAAGAGACACATGACCCAGATGATAGCTAGTCCCAACTGCTAGACATGCGAGATCATAGATCATCCAGCCCTAGTTAAACCACTGAACGATTGTAACTCCTTGAATAACTCCAGGAAACAACAAATCACCACCCCTATGTACTTCTTCTCTGACAGAAGAACACATCAGCTGAGTTCAGCCCAAATTACTGGTCCATAGAATCAAAATAAAATAAAATAATTAAAATGGCTATTATTTCAAACCAATAAGTTTTGGGAAGGTTTGTTACACAGCAATAGATAACTAATATAAGAATCTTTACACTCTGTGAGAATATTGAGTGGTTTATCGACATATCACTTCCCAAAGCTCTCTGGTGACCACATTCTAGTTATTTTATTTTCAAACCCCTGACATCTAGCCAAACCATTAGCCACTGCCCATGGATCTATGTATATCTGCATTTCTGGTCATCTCTAGGTCACGCAAAATGGACAACCATATATTTTGCCCACTGGGAAGATTTTACCCCACCTTTCAGAGACACTCTTGAATGAGGCTATAATTTTTGAGGAGGCCATCTCCACTAGATGCCAGTACATGTATAGATTGAGGCTTTAAGTTTAGATTGTGGTAGAGAAGGTAATTCAGCAGGAGTACATGTTCTGGGTATTTGAGTCACCTATTTAAGTTGTACCTTCTGGACTTTTTTTTTGAGTAGGGGTCTCACTGTGTCGCCCAGGTTGGAGTGCGATAGCACAATCATGGCTCATGGCAGTCTCAACGTCCTGGGCTCAGGCAATTCTCCTGTTTCAGCTTCTCTAGTAGATAGGACTACAGGCGCATGCCATCATGCCCAGCTAATTTTTTTACTTTTATTTTTTGTAGAGACGAGGTCTTGTTATGTTGCCTAGGCTGGTCTTGAACTTCTAGGCTCAAGCAGTCTTCCCGCCTTGGCCTTCCAAAGTGCAGGGATTACAGGCACAAGCCACCATGCCTGGCCCAGTATTGTCATTTTTAATATGTTATGAGGAGTTGGTATTTTTGGCTACTCTTCTTTTTGCTGTCTAGGTAATAAACTGAATCTAAAAGTGGTTCATTGTAACTTTACCAGGCATCAATCACACTTTGGCCTTGGCCTTTCTTTATTTGTATGCTTGACACCAGTACACATGATTTACCAAGGTGGTGAACCAGTGTGACGTTCTATGGAATATTGAGACAAAAAAGATCTCTGTGGACTAGATCACGGAAGAGGGTGAAAGAGTTGAGAAAGCCCTAAGGCAAGACCAAAAAAGTGTGTGGTTGACTATATTAGGTTAAAACAAATTACTTCTGGTGGCCTCTGTAGTAGTGTATAAAGAAAAAAAATTTTTTTTTCTAAATTAGCATCTACATATTAGGTACCAGGGACTGTGTTGATTTGCTGTCATAAATATTCCATATGTGGAACAAGCTACAATTGAAGAAGTCATTTTGTGGTACAATGATAAAAGAAATATGTATTCGACCTTCATCTCTGGTTCCTGGCCCAGAGCTCCTAAAATTCTTGTAATTTTCTGAATGACAGGGGTGACAGGAGTGTCTTTCATTACTAGTAATAAGTCTCTGTCAACCATACCTGAGTTTATGCTGATGAGATGACTCTAGGTGAGCCCCTATATAGCTTCTGGCCTGAGGCTGGTTGCTTGAGAAACCAACCATGTGACTGGAGGGTTGGAAGTTTGAGCCCCATCTCCCAAACTCCAGACAAGGGAGAGGGGCTAGAGATTAAGGTCTATCACCAAAGACCATTAATTCAATCAATCAACGCCTACATAATAAAACTTCAACAAAAAAAAAACCCTAAACTGTGAGGTTTAGAGAGCTTCCAGGTTGAACACATCAAGGTGCTAGGAGGGTGGCATACCTGGAGAGATCATGAGCACTCTGCCCCTTCTCACATACCTTTCCCATTGTATCTCCTCCATTTGGATGTTCTTGAGTTGCATCCTTTATAATAAGCAAAGTGCCTTCCTGAATTCTGTGAGTCATTCTAGCAAATTATCAAGCATGAGAAGGAGTTCAAAAGAATTCTTAATTTCTAGCCAGTTGATAAGAAGTATGGGAGGCCCAGACTTGTGATTGGCATCTCAAGTAGGGGCAGTCTTATGGGACTGAGTCGTTGACCTGAGAGGTCTGCACTAACTCCTGGCAGTTAGTGTCAGAATTGAATTGAATCATTGGACACACAGTTGGTATCCAGAGAGTTGGAGAATTGGCTGTTGATGTGGAGAAAACCCCCACACTTTGGTGTCAGAAGTGTTGTGAGGGCCGGCTATGGTGGCTCAAGCCTGTAATCCCAGCACTTTGGGAGGCCAAGGCGAGGGGATTGCCTGAGCCCACGGGTTCATGACCAGCCTGGGCAACAGGGTTAGCCCTTGTCTCTACAATAAATCAAAAAATTAGTCGGGGGTGGTAGCGCATGCCTATAGTTACAGCTACTTTTAAGGCTGAGGGGAAGAATCGCTGGAGCCTAGCAGGTAGATGCTAGGGTGGCCATGAGCGTACCATTTCACTCCAGCCTGGGTGATGAAGTGAGATGCCAGCTCAAAAAAAAAGAAGTGTTGTGAGTAGAAATAGACCACAGTACATCTAATCTACAGCTGTTCTCCAAGATCTTGCCTTCTGCACAAGCAAAACAGGTAAATTAAATGGGAAGAGATAGAAATCACCACCCCTGTATATTTCGAGTCTTCAATGACATTATTCTCTGCCATTTCCCCTGGGATGCAATATTAGTTTTTGTTACATATCCTAGTAAGGAAAGGAAGTTCTTTTTTTTTTTTTTTTTTTTGAGTTGGAGTCTCACTCTGTCTCCCAGACTGAAGTGCAGTGGCCACTCCCGGCCACTACAGCCTCAACCTGCTGGGCTCCGGCAATCCTTCCACCTCAGTCTTCCAAGTAGCTGGAACTACAGGCGCGCGCTACCACGCCTGGTTAATTTTTTGATTTATTGTAGAGATGAGGTCTCGTCAAGTTGCTCAGGCGGGTTTCGAACCCACGGGCTCAGGCAATCCACTCACCTCAGCCTCCCAAAGCGCGGGCTTACAGGCTGAGCCACCGAGCATGGCTAGAAAAGGAAGTTCTAAGGCTCTTGCTTAGCTCTACCTACGACAATAATCCTCACTACACATATTAGGGAGCCAGAGTGGGGATCCTGCCTGTTATCAAGTATGTCTTTTCCAGGAATACATTCAAGAATTGGGGAAATGACTATAAGGTGGGTCTATGGACCTACTGGGCCCACAGTGAGATAGACTTTGGTTGAAATTCAATTTTTTTACCTGCTCACCATAAGCCACTGATTTGTGACACATGGGCCACAGTGATATTTTGTGTTCCCAGAAATTATCATCTGTATAGAGCCCACAATGGACTGAATGTTTATGTTTCCCTAAAATTCATATGCTGAAATCCTAACCCCAAGGTGAAGGCATTTAGAGGCAGGGCATTTAGGAGATGATTAGGTCATGAAAGCAGAGCCCTCATGAATGGAATTAGTCCCGTCATAAAAGAGACCACCAGAGAGACCCCTTGCCCTTTCCACCATGTAGGTTACAGTAAGAAGATGGTTGTCTATGAAGAATTGGCCTTCAGCAGACACTGAATCTGCCAGCACCTTGATCTTGAACTTCCCGGGGCTCCAGAACTGTAAGAAATAAATTTCTATTGTTTGTATGCTATTCTGTCTATGGTATTTTATTATAGCAGCCCAAACAGACTAAGACTGAGCCAGTATCTAATAATCCTCAAAAGCTACACAGTGGCTCTGATAAATAGTTGCATATCCCTTGGGGAAGGGCTGAAAGAGGATTTATAATATTTTCTTATGCCAGTGCTAGAGAATCCTTTCTCAAGAAAACATGATCTCCCTTCCATCGTGGGACTCTAGGCTATGAACTAAGTGAATAGCTCTGACTTTCCATTATGGCTTTCTGGCTACTGGAAATATGTCCCATTATAATTATGAATCAAGCAATATTTTAGTAGCCTGCCTAATTCATCCCTGGGAATGCTATGGTTGGTTAACCACTTCCAAAGTTCCCCATGGATCACAACATTCTGATTACCACTGTGTCCTTGCTGCCCACAGTGGTCATTATGCTCACCTTCCATCTGGTATTTAAAGGCTGCTTGCCATTTAATGTTTACCACTACAAGATCCTATTATTTTCATTGAATCCATGTTTCAGTCAACAACTAAGCAAACTGTGCCACTTCTAGCTGCCTGAGCTGGTACAGTGAATTAGACTCCCTGGTAAGTGCACTCATATCAGTAAATTCAAGGCGGGCTCGGTGGCTCAGCCTGTAATCCTGCACCTTTGGGAGGCTGAGGTGAGTGGACTGCCTGAGCCCGCGGGTTCAAGACCCGCCTGGGCAAGCGAGACCTCATCTCTACAATAAATCAAAAAATTAACCAGGGGTGGTAGCGCCCACCTGTAATTCTGGCTACTCGGAAGGCTGAGGAGGAAGGATCGCCGGAGCCCAGCAGGTCGAGGCTGCGGTGGCCGGGAGCAGCCACTGCACTCCAGTCTGGGTGACAGAGTGAGACTCCAACTCAAAAAAAATAAAAAATAAAAAAGAACAAAAAATAAAAAATAAAATAAAATAAATTCAGCCCTACCCAGTGTTACATTCTGTCCTCCTTGGTATTACCATTGGCAATCTCATTCTCCAGGTTTTTATGGATATGGATGGCAAAATTTTGCAATTATTTTGTAGCATTAACTATCTCCTTCCAGATCACACTTTGCATTCTGAAGTATGCTGAAATCTGCTTCTAGATACAATTTTGGGAGCAATTAAATGGTAGTTGGAGTGGGTCTTGAAGAGAATTGCCATTTCCATACAAGGCAACTGTCCCAGGTGATATTATTACTGGTCTTTAAGCAAGGAAAGGCTTTTTCTCTCAAACATGGGAAAACAAGTTGCTTCCCTCCCATGGAAGGGAAGAAAGGCTCAGAGAGATTCAGGTATTTAGGATTCACAAATTTATCTGAGTCCACCTGGATGCCACACTGAGGGTCTCAGTGTTCCATTCTTTCTGAATTAATGCCCTAACTTTTTCATGAGAATTATGGCAACCCTGTGAGTTCAACTAACATTTTAATTCTTCAACCCACAATATTACATTTGGATCTGATTTTCACTGAGGTTGACCCACACCTTAATAAAGAAGAGATTCTTTTAGGTCCACCATAAAAGCTCTTTGATTCTCTAACCATAATTTGAAACGTAACTTATCATTTTCTTTCTGTATGTGCTTCAGTGTAATCAGGAAGAACCATTCCTCTCTCAGCCCCTGAAGTAATTATTCCCACCTAGTGGTCAAGGTGGCAGCCACATTTTATCAAAATCAATGTCAGAGGATCATTTCACGGATTATGATGCCGCTACATGCCGTGGATTTATAGCACGCCATTTCCCATTGGCAAGTGAGTCAGCATTGCATTCAAGACCTGGAACATAATCAAATCTATCCCACAATCCCATTCTGGAGAGACCAGAGCCCAGTCAAGCGAAATCACACTAGTTATTTCAGCAGATAGAATTTAATATAAGGAATGAGTTAAACATGTATTGGCAGTCTGAGAAGAAATAAAGAGAAACCACAAAACTGTGAGAGGTAACACTGTGGAAAGAAGCTACCCTCCCTTGGACTGGGATTTTTTAAAAATGGGGGGGGGGGCTTGAGGTTATCAGGAGCTAGACAATTGGAGGAGGGGTCCAGCTGACTATTGGGCACACTTCTACCTCAGCATCACATAGTAACACAATTTTATTTTAAATTGACTTTATTAGAATATAATCCACATGAAATAAAATGTCTCCATTTTAAATGTACAGTTTGATAAGTTTTGACAGAGGTACACATCATGTAACCACTCAGCTAGTCATTTATTTATGAGTTGGAGTCTCACTCTGTCATCCAGGCTAGAGTGCAGTGGCACACTCACAGCCACCCCAGCGTCGATCTGCTGGGCTCTGGCAATCCTTCCGCCTCAGCTTTCCAAGTAGCCAGAACTGCAGGTGTGTGCTACTACACCCGGCTAATTTTTTTTTTTTTTTTTTAATTTTGAAGACAAGGTCTCACCAACTTACTGGGGCTGGTCTCAAACCCGCAGGCTCAGGCAATCCACTCACCTCAGCCTCCCAAAGTGCTGGGATTACAGGCTGAGCCACCAAACCCAGTCAACTAGTTATTTTTTAAATCTAAATTCCACACAAGACTGTGAGCTGTTCAGGAACAGGGACCATAAAGATTTTATCTTTGGGGCCCAGTGCTACCAAGCACTGTATATCAGGACCTGGAGCTAGAGAGATACACCACTGAGAAATATAACTACAAGTGAAATAAGATTGTCTTTTGAAACTTCAAGTTTAAAAGCAAGTAAAGTAAATCAGAATTAAGATATGCAAAGACATCATAAAGAGAAGTGCTGATTCTGAGACAAGAAAGTTTAACTGTCCCTTGGAAAAAAAAAAAAGTTAACCAGTGTAAAGAAGAATGGATCCATTAGAAGGTGGGTTGCATGGTCACAGAAGTATCATAAGAGGGGCAAGGTCACCAGGACCCACATTGGAAATGAGAGCCTGACACCAGGCTCTGGGATACATGGGCCCTCCTTGCATCTCATCTCCGTCCACTCTCCTATGTTCCTGCCACCTTGGCCTTTTTCAGTTACTTGGACATGCCAGGATTCCTCCAGCATCATGGCTTTTGCACTTGCTGATCCCTCTGCCTGAAATGTACTCCCTCCCCCACCTCTCCTGCCCTCCCCCTTACCTAGTCAACTTACTCAATGTCAGGTTTCTCTCAAGTGTCACTTTCTCTGGTCCCCATATAATGTCAGGTCTCCCTGCCATAGGCTTTCCCAGTTCCCTAGGCTTTTCTTTATTGTATTTTGTGATTATATACTATTCTGGCCATGTGATTAATGTGACTGACATTTCTCCACTGCTGAACTCTCAGCTTCCATGAGGGTCTGTGTCTATGTCAGCTTTGATCACTACCATGTCCCCAATGCCTAGCACCGGTTTGGCACATTAATGACATTCACTATCTAAAGTAGGGCAAGCTATGAAGTCACATCCACCTCATTACCACCTCAGTGTTGTACGACCTTGACCAACTTACTTAATCTCTGGAAGATTCAGTCTCCCCTTCTGTAAAATGGAGATGATAGTAGTATCTACCTCACAGAGTTGTTCTGAGGATTCAAGGAAATAATGCATGAAAAATTCTTAGTATATTGTCTGGCATCCATTAAATGTTTAATAAATGGCAGTCATCCTTGTTAGTACTACTAGAAGAAGTAGCTGAAAATTAATGTGATAAAAATGTCACATTTTTGCATTCTACTTATGTGTCCTTGAAATACGGTATATTCTAATTCTGTATATCAGCCTTTACACTTAGTGATTGTAGGTTAGTGGCAGATTCAGACCCATGTTTCCTGTGTCCCAAAGGTAGGTTTCTAGATCTACCAGGCTGAGGGCTGGCCCTACTAGGCCCTGGTGAAGCCCCCAAGGCAATCTGCCCTGGGGAGTCAATTTGCCAACAAGCCTCACTGTATGCAGCAATAGTCACTATGAAAAAACTTTTTTTCTTTTTTTTGAGTTGGAGTCTTACTCTGTCACCCAGGCTGGAGTGCAGTGGCACACTCAACAGCCACCCCAATATCGACCTGCTGGGCTCTGGTGATCCTTCCATCTCAGCCTTCCAAGTAGCCAGAACTATAGGTGTGTGTTACCACACCCAGCTAATTTTTTTGATTTATTGTAGAGATGAAGTCTCACCAAGTTGCCCAGGCTGGTCTACGAACCCACAGGCTCAGGCAATCCACTTGCCTCAGCCTCCCAAAGCACTGGCATTACAGGCTGAGCCACCAAACCCAGCCTTGAAAAAAGCCTTTTTAACTTAGTTACTTCTATAGCAGCTGTTCTGTAAGTATTCACTGAATTGAGTTCTACTGCCTCCCCATGGCCACAAGGTAAAACCCAGATTCCTCAGCTTTAAATATATCTCAACATCTGGCTCCAACTACCCTCTCTACCCTCAATTCCTAATTGCCAGTACTTATAAAGTATTTACTATGTTTTGTTTCATTAAATACATGATCTAATTCAATAAAAGTAGATATCTACAAGTATTAAACATATGTATATACCATATGTATATACTATGTAATATAATATCATATATTGCATACACATGCAAATACTTTAAATAGTTCACTTAATACATTCTTTTGTAAGTTGCCTTTCCACACAATATGTCACGGAGATTTACCATTTTAAATGACTCCCCAGTATAGCACTGTAGGAATGTACCAGATTTATTGATGGACATGATGGTGACTTCCAACTTTTCAATATCATAATCAACACTGAAATTAATTGATGTATAAATCTTCAGTTACTTGTTAGAGTATCTTCCTAGGTTGAATTCTTAAAAGTAGTACCACTGTATCAAGAGGAATACACATTTAAAATTTGGAAACTATATATTCCCAACAGCAGGATACGAAGGTCCCACCCTCGTCTATGCTGGGTATTGCCAACTGAATAGGTTGAAAATGGTCTCTCATTATTGCTTTAATTTCTCTGTAGTAAGGTAAAATGTCTTTACTATGTATTTACTAGCCTTGAGAATTCTATAGATTGCTTCTTATGTCCTTTCCCAATTGAAATTGGAGTATTCCTATTTTTCTATTAATTTTAAAAGCTATTTTTCTACATGTTGCAAAGTTGGCTTTTGTCCCCAAACTTATTCTTTACATTTTCAAGTTTTTTGGTTGTTTTGTTTTGTTGTTTTCCTTTTATTAAATATATTTTACATTGTATATAGTCAAATCTATTTTTCCCCTTAACATTTTTTTGCCTTATCCTTAAAAATATATTTTCTGTTACAAAAGTAAGTCTCCACCTCCTTAAACAAATAAAAAACAATAACTAGTTTGTTTATGATTTCTTTTTTTTTTGAATTGGAGTCTCACTCGTTGCGCAGGCTGGAGTCTAGTGGCACGCTCACAGCCACCCCAGCGTCGACCTGCTGGGCTCAGGTGATCCTCCAGCAGCTGGAACTATGGGCACATGCTACCACGCCCAGTTAATTTATTGATATATTATAGAGACAAGGTCTCACCAAGTTGCCCAGGCTGGTCTCAAACCCCTGGGCTCAGGCAATCCTCTCACCTCGGCCTCTCAAAGTGCTGGGATAACAGGCTTGAGCCACTATGCTCAGTCTCATTTTTCTACAATTAATGATTTAACTCAACTGAATTTTGTCTCATGGTCCTGCCTCTTCAGCTAGCTGGGCCTCCTCCCTTTGACTAGGTCTTTCCTGGTTCCTCCACCCTCCAGTAGGATATAGGTTCTCAAGGGAATTTAAAATGAATCCTAAGCAATTTTAGCCCTATGCTGAGGCCTCCACTTATGTGTTCACCGGCTCCCCTGAGTTCTGCCCTCCAGGACCTTTGTGCCCAGGGCAAGTCCTAACACAGAATATTCTCTTCCTGGAACCTCTGCCTTCGGAGAGTTCTCAGGGTTATCAGGCCCTGTTGCTGGCCGCTGTAGGAAATCAGTGAGGTACTTTGTACTTTATCCACAAAGAGCCCACAGGAAGGGGACCCCTCAACCTTTCCATCTAGGCTAGATCATTATGTCCAGGTAGTGCCTGACACATTATATGAGTACAATTATAGGTAGAGAGGTGTGGGGCTAATCTTCAGGCTGGAAGTCTCTAATATTCACAGGGCCTGCAGCAGTTGGCCATCCCTGATCACAGTCGGAAGTGAGGTCTTTCAACCCTGGAGGCCCATTCTGGGAAAAGGGGGCAACGCAGTGGAGGAAAAGAAAGGAACTAGTAGTTTAGCTATGGAAACCTAATAGCATTCCCATTTCACCCCCAGCACGACCAGGATCAAGGAGTTAGCAAGGCCAGAGTATGGAGAATCAGCTGTGATGAAAGGGCAATGAGAAAGTGGATGGAAGCAGCAACTGGCTCAAGTTCCTTCCCTCTGCAAATATGACACACAAGCAAGGCAGGAATCCCTTTTCCTAGTTGAGGTAGCACCAGCGCCAGTGAGCTGAAGCTCAGCTCCCTGAGAAAGCCAGAGCACCTTGGAGAGCGGACAGAACCAGTGCTCACAGGGGGAGGAAGCTCTCAAAGGGACCCTCATGAGCCCTGGGGTCAGAAGGAGGATGCGATGCAAGAGTCTACACTCAAAGCCCAGATCTCTCACAGTAAAGGTGATGGCTGGCTTCTGATTCTCACCTTAATATTTGGAGAGAAAAGAAGAGAGAGGGAAGGGGCCAAGGAGAAAAAAAAAATATGAGAAAAATCCCTGAAAACAGCTCCCAGACATGTAATGATCATCGGGCTAGTTGAAATAAGTCACATAAAAGCAACTTGCTTGCCAAAGAAGTGTTCCTCCAAGTTATGGGTTTCACTGCCTTGGTTCCAACAAAATCCTATCAGAAACAGGTCCCACAGCAGTATTTGTTAAAGCCCCAAAATGGAGGCAGGTGGACAGAAAGGGGATGTCCCCACAGCGTCGACTCTAGAGAAAAGACAATAGTCCAGAGTCACATTTAGCCTCCAGAAGCCCAAAGAGAGGGCTAGACAGAGATGGGAATGCTGTCACTGAATATTTTAAACATATTGCAGTTGGAGTAGAACAGGGAGAGATTTGAGGCTCGAGATAAGGAAGGACTTTGTATCATCCAAAGCTGTCAAATGTGCAGAGTCCCTTGGAAAGCTGCCGGTTTCCATAACCAGAGATTACTTGTGTGAACAACTGTAGGAGTCCCAGTGTTGGCAGGTGGGGGTAGCTCTGTAAGGTCCCTTTCCATTGTTAGGAAAGTGCAAAGGTCTTTCTCTTCCATTTCCAGCATTCTGGGGAAGGAGATAGAATTCAAAATGGCTTGTCCTTTTATTCATGCATGTGCATGTGCATGTGCATGTACGTGTGCACGCATGCACACACATGGCACCTGAAGGCCATGAGGGCAAACCTGTAACCCATAGGATCCTCTCTAGTTGGAAGGCTCAGACTTGGGCCATGTAGTCATAGCAGGGCCCAGGGTAGCCCAGGAAAGCACATCAGGGGTAAATCTTTTTTGGGGACACACAGAAGAGTGTCCAGAGCTGATCATAGCACCAAGGCTAAGCCCAAAAAGAAGAAACAACTGCTTTGAGCGCAGGCTTCACTGCCTCCCCAACAAAGCCTGAGGTGGGCTTGTTTGCACCACAGGGGAAAGACCTGCTAGCAGAAGTGAACAGCACAGCCAACAGCTGGCTAGCTGGCTAGCTGTCTCCAGGGGAGCGTTGCTATCACCTGGCTAGCTGTCTCCAGGGGAACGCTGCTATCCCCAAGGCCCTGCCAGACCCCAACCTGATGAGAACCAAGTACCACTGGGGCAGAGACAGGAACAAGAGCCCCAGTAAGCAACCTGTTTCAAGGACAAGAGCCTGGGACCTACTTACTGTCTCAGAATGGAAAGGGGGACAGCTCTGTTCTGCAGGCTCAGGCAGGCCATCCTGTGGGTGTTTGCGTTATAATCTATTGTTAATACAAACTTTAGGGTTCCCCTACTCCCACCGCCTCACTTAGAATAAAAGCACACTCTTGACCAATGCGTACCTGAACAGCGAGTACACCTTTGGCCGAGCACTACACAGCAACCACACAGTAAGGACTCCACACATGATCCCAAGTTGATATGTTCTGGTAACGCATTTCCTTTGCAGTGGGCTCTTTCTGCCATTTGTGTTAAGTTTGGAGCCCTATTTACTGGCAAAAGGTATGCGAGGTAGACCTGCTGCAAAAACCAAAAGAAGACATCACAGGAGATGTTACTAAGTGCCACTGAGGCTTGGGAGGCTTTGAAGGGCATGGTCCAGAGAACAGAGATGACAACTAGCAATCAGGGATTCATGGTGTCCTCTGACACCATAAAGGACATCATAAGCATCCCTGAAGCCAAATGGGCTTGCCAACAATTGTATAAAATTATAACTGGATTCCGGCTACTCGGAAGGCTGAGACAGAAGGATAGCCGGAGCCCAGCAGGTCGAGGCTGCGGTGGCCGGGAGCAGCCACTGCACTCGTCTGGGTGACAGAGTGAGACTCCAACTCAAAAAAAAAAAAAAAAAATTATAACTGGAAGAAACCAAGGTGAAGAAAGGTCTGACATCAGGACAAATGAAAGCGCCAACTACTGCCAATGTCCTTTGCCGGCAATGCAGCTCAATACAGTCTACATCTGTTCCAACTAAGCGTATTGGCTTTAGTTGGTACTCCCATTTCCAGGGCTCACCCCTTAGGGTATTCCCCTAACCCTGCCAGAGAGGCTCATCCCGGATTCCTGGCGTTGGGCTTTCCTAGCTTTAGGGAATAAGCAAACTTATCAGAAGTCACTGCCTCACATATCAAAGACACCAAAATGGGGCAAAGGAGGGCGAGTGACTTGCTTAGAGTCAGTCAGAGGCAGGGCTGGAAATCAGACCTCCAAAGTCAGTAAGTTTTCTCCATTATCCCCCTGGCATACCTCAGGAATTCTCAGATCCCGGATAGCAAAGATGCTTGTTCCTGCATTGATCTTTCACATTGTGCACCATCTCACTGCCCACCTGACCAAAAAGGAGCCCCACAGAGAAGACAGAGAACTTGCTTCATAGCAGCCCTTACTTATGAGCAAGGAGCAAGGTGGCTCGTAGCTCTACAGGAGGCAAGTTTAATCCCACTTGCATACCAGCCATGTTGCCCTGTGTGACCCTCCAGAAGGCATGCATGTGCTCATTCGCTGAAACACTCGCTGAGCAACTTACTGTGGTGCTGAGGATACTCAGGGGAGAGTTTAGGATCACTGCTGTCAGCGAGTTTACAGGCTAGAGGGAAAAATATTAGCTGAATAATAGTCTCATTAATGGATATCCAATTGGAAATAGGTGTTCCAAAGGGAAGGGCAGGAACACAGTTCATGACAATGACCCTATTTCAGAGGCGCCTGACCTAGGGGGTAAGTTACTAGAGGAACAAGGGCTCCTGAGTTGGAACCTGGAAAAGGAAGGGAGTTAACTGGCTTAGTGGAGACAGAAGAAATAGCCCATGCAACTTCCACACTCTGGAGAACTGAACAAGACACATAAAAGGGAGTCAAGAGGCACTTCAGCAGGCACATGGGGAGAGTTCACCAGCAGTTCATTCTGGAGAAGCCTGAGTGCAGACTGGGACCCCGATGATGCAGTCTTTACCACACAAGAGAAAGGACCGAAATACACCTGCTCCTTTCTCTTCTCAGCACACTAGTGGCGCAAGAGCTTCATATGAAACCCTAACTTTCAAAAACAGCAGTTACAGAAACTATAACACAGCAAAGATTTGGCAGAGCCAGTGACACGCATGGAGGCCAAGGAGACCACAGCACATTTGCTCTAGCAGCATTTTTATTTACAAACAGCAATGTCCATTGACTTTATTTATACCATAAAAAAGCCATTTACAAGCAAGAAACAAGAATTCAGAACAAAATTAAGCAGCACTGAAATATTCATGTCACAAATCTAAAACAAAGTGAATACAAGAGTAAAATATCATTTGAATAAATAGTCTTAAATTCATGCTATAAAATAATCCTTAATGGCAAGTTACTAGTTGATACAGCATCCGCTTAGCTAGCTTCATTTACTTCATATGGTGATGAAGTGTGGAGTTGTGAGGTTACCAGTTTATATTGCAAGATAATGACACTGTGTTAAGTCATTCAAATTGCTCAACCATTTATAACGGAAAAAAATGTTAGCCCTACTAATAAAGTGGTGAGAGAGATGGTTTTCACATTTGGAAAATGGTCATTCTCAAACAAAGTAAGTTTGCCTCTTACAATAACCAGGGCAGCAACCAAAGGCTTGGGCAGCAAGTCCAAAGGTTGAATTCACAGCATACTTGTCACTGAGGGGCAGCAAGAGGTCTGTGTACTGAATCTGCTACAAGGAGCGTCCAGCAAGGCTGGCTCCAGGACTTAATCAAGAATTACAATAGCCCTGTCTGTGCCAGACCCAGGGAGAGAACCAGAGAAAACAGGTTCTCTTCTGGGCCAAGAAGTCAAGCACTGGACAGAAACAGTGGGAACACTCTGGCACTTACTGAAAAAGACGTATGTGATGTGTGACAACCATTACAAATTTGGAACAATGTGAATGACTTTTCTGAACTTTTAGTTCAGTTGCACTGAGTAATATGAAATCTATGATTTATGAACTAGATAGTTTCATATAAAGAATTTACATAATTCCCCAATACTTTCATATATAAAATTTAATAAATAACCCTGACCAGTCTAGAAGCACCATTCAAGGGGCGTGTGCCCTTGGAAAATAGTTTAGGTGTTGCATATTTGAGTCCCTTTCAGTGGAGGCTTCACAGGAAACCATTATAGAATTTAACAATAACAAAAATGACAACAACAAAAAAAATCACAGTAACTAATAGAAAAAGTTGATAAAATAAAATACATTGATCTCTTTAAAGTAAAGCTCATTCACATAGATAATTTTCCCCCTAGCCCTTGTTTTGTGTTCCTGCAAATTTTTACTAGAGTCTAGGCTGTAAAAACAAAAATAAAAACAAAACCACACACAAAATATGCAGGCCTATGGTCTGGGCATAGGGAAAAACAGAATTAGTTATAACTACTATTGTTAGAAAAGACATTTACTCATGCTCAGATTCAAAAATTATCAATTTAGTTCTACAGTATATTCTGCTTAACAGTGAACCGACAGTATCCTTTCTGTTGTTTAACAAAAAAAATCTAAAACAAAACAAAACAATCACAACTGCCAAGGCAGAGCCAATTGGTTGGGAGGCTTTCCACTGACCAAAAAATTAACTTGTCTCCATATACTGTATTTACAAATATAATTTCTAAATGTATTTACAGCTGTAAGTAGAAATTAAGAGGGTAGAGAACTGATTAGAATGAAAAGAACTTGTTTAAAACCACAAACATCAGTAAAAGTATAAAATTCTTTGTCTTCACAGTTTGTAATAACAGGCTAAACATCTCTAGAAAAGGACGCTGTCACTGTCTTCACATTGTCTAATATTGAAAAGGTAGCTCAAGAAGAGACTCAATTATGAACAAGCCTATATGAATTCAGGATATACTTTATTGTAAAAGATTTCTTCACATATCACTTTATCTTAATTGATTTCTGCATTTGTTATAAATGAAACACCTAACCTAAAACTGTACAGAAATAGGGACTTTGCTTTCCAAAAAGAGTTGCTCTAAGGAGTTACACAGCGTACTTCGTCTGCGGAGACGTGAAGTGAACTTCAGGGAGAGAATGTTTCTGTTCTGTGGTCACGTTAATCCTCCTGACACATCCTCATGCGGCAAGGCACAATTAATTGCTGCTGCCAGATCTGAATGGAGTTAATCTCTCACCAGTCACGCCCCTGGAAAGCATGACAGTGCGAGTGCTCAGAGAGGCTACACAGCTCTGTGCTGGCCTACGCGCTGCCTCCCTCGAAGCCCTGCGGAACTTTACAGTACTGTGTTATGGCTTGAGAATTCATTCTTAACACTGCGAGCAGTGGAAAGGGTAAAGTGTTAGCAACACGAATGGGAGCAAGTGGAACTTGCAAAATGTGGAATCATGATTATTAGAGAGAAACTCAATCAATTTTCTGCCCCTTAACAGTCCCGTTACAATGTTTGAACCTGAACTGTACAATCAAAGCAATGGATATTTTTGTCAAAGACAATTTTGGATAAGTCACTCTTTGGTAAACTCAAACCAGTTAAACAAGTTCACAAATACAAAGAACTCCATGTAAATAAGGTTAAGACGGACAACGACAAGAGCCAGGACACTGGAGGTGGCGGCCCCAGGTACTCTCCCTCCTAATTGTCTCTACCGCGGAATGCTCTGGAGGCCTCGAAGAAGGTCCCAAGCCTGAGTGAAGAGGAGGTTCCTTCCCTGAGCTTGACCTCTTATGTCCTTAGATTTGGGCATTTCTTGTCACAAACTTAATTTGTATCACAACACAATTTTTTTGCATTTAATTCTTTAAAAAAAATTAAAACCAAACTTATTCATGTAAGGAAAAAAAATCACAAACATTTACCTGAAACCCCAGAAAATATTTAAGTGGGTAAACACTTGGGGTTCAGCCTCCCCTTGAGGCACGCGGCTTTAACAGGAGTTGAACAAGTGCTTCAGGGAGAGAACAAACCCCTACTTAGGCAGTTTGACGAGGAAAAAGGCATAATATATACCCGATTTAGCAAAAGCCGCTCCTCAGGAGCAGCGGGATTAGAGTGTAATCTGTACGGAGTTAACACTGAAGTGTAGCGCAGCAGTTCACATGTGAACAGATCCTGTGTGCTAAAGAGATGCTACTGCACAGCTACCACCCCTGGGCGCTAATACACACATAGGGCTTGATGACTTTTTCTAAAAACAAAAACAAAAAAATAAACAAAATCCACCACTGGTATTTTAAGAGCCAAAAAAGCATGGAAAACCCAGCAAACATCTATTTCTGTATTTCTTTAACTTCGAGTTTCTCAAGTTGGTTTTTCACTTCTGTTTTTTTATAGGTGGCTGTGCTGTTATCCTAAGCAGAGACAATGGTTGTGGAGCTCAGAGCCCTGGATCTCAGCCGAAGAGACTGGAGTACTGACACCCCACGGGTAGCCTGCAGCACAAACTCATCACCAAACTGCTTACAAATTACTCTCTGCGACTCTACAGTACCAAAGCAATCATGTAAAGCCTGTTTGCATATGTAATCACAATACAGAACTGAAGATATTTCTGAAAGTACTAATAAAACATTATTCAAGCAGGTCTCAGGTATGTTTTCATACAGCAATATGTTTGCTAGTACATGCTTTTGAGGTCTCTTTTCAAGCTATGAACTCAAGAGAGGAAAACAACTGTAATTCACTATTATCATTAGATTTCACATTTTCTACAACTATACTGACCTAAAAGACACTTAACATAAAAATAGCACCACATGACCAAAAAAATGGTGACAAACACAGATTTGGTGACACACAGAGTGTCTTAGAGGGCTTTTAAACTGTTGGTTCCTTAAGCAGGAAACGCTGAGAGTGGGGGAGCCACTGAGGCTCTCATTAGCACACACAATACTAAGATAGATATATTGCTTGCAATTCCCATAGAGTATAGCTTTACAAAAAGTACAAATTCCAAGTTCTGCAGTTTCCCTGGGAACTGCATGTAAAAAAAGTTGCTGTGCACCTGAACTGGCTGTTTGAAAAGAGAAAAAAAGAAAAGTAAAAAAAACCAAACCACAATACTGCTTGGAGAATCTTGTAGACAGAACTACAAATCCCTTTCCTTTAGCGCGAGTACTAACTTATGGTAGAGAGTGATTCGATTTAGTTACCTGGTATGTATGTTTCTACAGTACGGAATGAAGGTAGATTTGTAGGCCAGTAAAAACCTTGAAAACCACTGCTCCTTTGGGGTTGGTTAATACAACACTACACTATGTAAAAAGGTCAGCACCACAGGCCATCCAGCTTACCTGCTGGACAACTAACAAAAATTCCAAACGGTTTCCAACTAGAGTTGAAGAAATTTTATGGCATTTGGTTTATGTATTTGTTATGAAGCAGAGCTATGAACACTGTGATTTGCTTTGCTTGCTTTTGGACACAATGACTAATATATATGAAAACCTACTAACATTCTTTTGTAAGGGAAATGAAGGGGCAAAACCCTAACATATTAGGTAGAGATGAGACAGAGTCAAAAGCCCTGTTCACATTGTATTAAATTATATATTCCTCTTACATTCACCTCAACCAGAATAAAATCAAATTTGAGAATGTATATATACTATATATATAATAATCATTTTATTATATATATATTTAAATCATCTAACTACTCCCTAGAAGGTATTTTAAATTAGAAAAGGTTACCCATTTGTGTCAGCTGACGGCATCCTAGTCTCTCTTCATAGAATGCACTGCTGCCAGCACACACAATGAAGAGTATGCCTCTTGGCAGAGAGTGGAGGGTCAACCAGTTGGCATAGCTAAATCACTGGCAGATTTTGGATTAAGAGTTCAGCCAAAGAGGAATACTGTCAGCCTGTGTTTTCCCTGGATGTGCTGCCCTTCATGCTTTGAGCTCCTTTGGGGAGGAAGGGCAGGGGAAAAAATAAACACAATGAAGTGTTCCATCCAAAAACTTTAGAAAAACTGCCAAGAGACCAAGAGATTTCCAGATGGTTGGGAAAAATCAAAGATTACAACAAAGCAAATCACAAATATGCATTGATTAATGTGCTTTGTTTGGGTACACTTCTTTATCGTCTTAATCAGGAGCATCAGATACTGTGTGAATTTCCATCCGGGAATCTAGGGCCATCTCTGAGCCCGATGCATCATTTTCTAGTTTCTGTTCCACGTACACATCTGTTCTCTCAGGAGACTCCATGCGACTCCTGACTTCAGCAACACCTGGGTGGTTTTTCCGCAGATGCTGGTTGAGGGTACCTTGGAATGGAAAGCACTTCCCACAGATTTCACAGCGGAATGGTTTATCATCAGTATGGCCCCGAATGTGGTACTCCAGTTGGTCCTTCCGTGTGTACTTCTTCCCACAAAATTTGCACACAAAAGGGGTGATTCCCATGTGGAGTCGCATGTGCCTGTCGAGGCTACCTTTCTGGTTAAAGGACTTTCCACAGTAAATACAGATCAACCTCTCATTGTATGGATACCAATGACCTCTCGCACTCCTCTCCCGGGGACTGCTCTCATACCCAGGGTTGTTCATCATGGCTTCACTGTCAGACCCCTGCACCAGGCCCTGCAGATCACTGTGCAGGTGGACAGACAAAGCCCGCTTTTGGCGGGCACGCCCTCCTCGGAAACAGCTCAACATAGACCTGGATGGGCTGGAATTACTCAAATTTCCAAAAGCTTCTGATGCACTGGTTGGCTGTGAGGCTGGTTGGGAATAGGAGTATGCATGCTGGAGCACAGAACCATAGGACCCCACGTTCACTGCCACAACTTGTTCCCCATCAACCATCTCGGTGTGGTACCCATCATCACCCAGGGAAGAACTGTCAGAACAGCTGGGCCGGTCGGCTTTTTCCATCTTTACTTTCACCTCGGTGATCTGGCTGTCCCTCACCAACAGATCCCCTTGCTCATGGTCCCCCTCTATCTGAATCTCGTACTCAGAAACGCTCCCGCTGCTTCCACGGTCTGAGTGCCCCTCCTCCTGTAAGCGGCTGCGCAGAGCTTTGCTGGGGGTTGTTTCCACCCGTAGATCACTGCTTGCGGTGGGCTGCCGTCCCTGAGAGCAATACGGAGGGGAGATCTCAACTGGGTTGGCAAAGAAGCTGCTGTCTTTCACTCCATTACGGCTCTCGGGATTCTCTTCAGCACCGACGGTAACAGAGTCAACATCTCCAACACTGATTTTTGAGTGGATGCTCTCTAGGATCTGCGTGCACTTGTCAATAACACACTGCATCTGAAGAAAGCTGGCTGCAGTCAGAAAGCTGACAACATCCTTCAGCTGCAAGGACATCCTTCCAGTGTAACAAAAAGAAAGCAACTGCTCAAACACATTGGGATTTTTAATCACTGATATTGACAAGCCACTCATGGTACTTAATGCTGAATGGTCCCGGAAGTATGGGGAACTGGCAGCAAGGACTGCTTTGTGGGCTCGGAATGGCTGACCCTGAATGTGGACAATGATGTCACATAGTTTCCCTTGCAGGCGGAGTTCGTTTAGCTGGCTCAGAACGGTGCTGCTGTACTCGGGCACATCAAACTGAATAAAACTGCTGCTGTCCATTTCTACTGACATGAAGCGTACTCTGTGGAAAGAGAGAGTTTTCATAATTCACCAATGACTATTAAGTACAAGTGGCATAAACACAAGCTTACAACAATACAACCATCATACGTCCTAAGGTCTGCCTGAGCATTCTTCTTCTTGCTTATTTTTAGTCTTTCATGTTTCAGTTAATTCTACTAAAGTCAAGTAACCTGATGATAAATTTTAGTGTCATAATTGCCTAATATTCACCTTGATCAGAAGTAAAATAGTTTACATGTAGTAGGGCTATTTCAGTTCTGACTGAAAAGTTGGTATCCTTTTAGCAAAAATATTTCCCTGCTTTTGAGGATTTGAAGTACTTTGTAAGAAATAAAAATTAAATTCAGGTCAGGTATAGTGGCTCACACCTGTAATCCCAGCACTATGAAAGGCCAAGGATGGAGGATTGCTTGAGCCCAAGTCTCTGAGATCTGCCTGGGCAACACAGCAAGACCTCATTTCTACAAAAAATTAGCCAGGTACCCTAGAGCATGCCTCTAGTCCCAACTACTTGAGAGGCAGAGGCAGAAGGATTGCCTGAGCCCAGTAGGTTGAGGCTGTGGTGAGTCATAATTGTGCCACTGTACTCCGGCCTAGGTAACAGAATGAGACTCCGATTAAAAAAAAAAAAGTCATCTAAAGGACGTGTGTATTTCCCACCAGGCATGGTGGCTTAAGCCTGTAATCCTAGCACTTTGGGAGGCTGAGGTGAAGGGACTGCTTGAGCCCATGGTTTGGAGAACAGCCTGGGCAACTTGGTGAGACCTCACATCTACAATTAAAAAAAAAAAAGTAGTCGGGTTTGGTATCATGCGCCTGTAGTTCCAGCTAATTGGAAGGCTGAGGCGGAAGGATTGCCTGAGTTCAGCAGGCCGACGCCGGGGTGACTGTGAGCGTGCCACTGCACTCTAGCCTGGGTGAGAGAGTGAGACTCCAACTCAAAAAAAAAAAAAAAGTGTGTATTTCCAACTGATATTTTTCAAGCTTACAGTATACTGGATACAATGAATGGAGCTAAACTCTTTTAGTACTGTCTTGATTTGCATTGTTTCCCTTCAGTTCTGCACACCTTTATATCCTTTTTGGGTTGGTAATTCATAGATTTACATTGCTCAGTCTCTTTTAGTGGAGAGTTATTTTAGATAGTAGGACTGAAAAGAGTAATGAACACATCAAAAAATGCATTGGCCTCCACTAGGGCTTACAGCTCTGGCACACCTAGGACAGCTTTCCTTCCTCTTGCCTAGAATCTGCAGCACTGAAATGCTCAAAACTACTGAAGTATGTATAGCCCAGGATCCATACTTTGTCCCAAACATAGTAAAACTAGATCTAACAAGTATATTTTAGATTTTAGAATCCAACTAATAGAAATTTAAACACCTCTAGTAAGTATTGAATCAGAAAAAAATCAAAATGGAATAAAACTACTTAAAAATGAGAAAATTCACATAAAATTTGCAGCAAGAAGAGTTTAGGAATGAAGTTTACTTATATCTTCAACTTACTTGAGAATGTATCTCCAAAAAAGAGATGGATAGATGTGTGATAAAGCAAACATAGTAAAATGTTAACAACTGTAGAGTCTACTTGGGTGGGTACTTGGGTATTTATTCTCAAGTTTTCTATATGTTTGAAATTTTTTGTAATGAAGCGTTGGGGGTTTTGAAAAAATGACAAAAAACTGCAAGAGGGAAAATCAGTGCCTTAAATGTTATCATTAAATAATAAATATTAAAAATAAGTGAAATGACTCAACTCAGGCCAGAAAAGGAACAACAAATTAAACTCACATAAGAAAATATTAGTACAGAAAAATAGCACATAATCATAGAGAAAATTTTTAAATTTTAATGAAAGACAATGTGCAACTAAACCTAAGACTCTTGCAGGAAAGGATCAGTTAGTGCAATTAGATCATAACAGAATTTTTTTTTATCACACCAAAATTTGAGTTAAAACATTTTAGTCATAGAGGAATACTGTGCCCTTATTTATTCCAGATTTATGATTGAAATCAATTTGAAATCTGTATGGGATGAACATATTTTCAGGGTAACATAAATTGGCAGAACTAAGTAAGAAACAGAAGTGCCAAGGCACAAATGATCTTCAGGCCGTTCACACTGTTCTAGATGCATGTAAAAACATTTAAAGTATCTCAGTTCATATGGCACAAATCTGATACCAGAAGATGACAAATAGCATAAAGAAGAAAACTGTCTACTTCATCTAAGTAAATAGATTTTAAAGACCTAAAGGAAATACTAGCAAATACAACTATTAAAAGAATAACATGCTATGACCAAGAATAGCTGCTTCATAAACGTAAGTATGGTCACATATTAGGAAACAGACAAATATAATTCATGGCATCAATAAGTAAAAGGAGAAAAATCTATATGACCAAATCAATCCTATGCCAAAAATGCAAAAGTTAAATGCCCTTTCAAAGTAAAACAAAAATACTCATTAAGATAGAAACAGAACAACACTTTCTTAAAATAATAAAGAGTATCTACTGCAAACCAATGGCAGCATCATCCTTACAGAGAAACCTTGTCTGCATTTTCCAAAATGTATTTAGAACACAAACCCAAGAGCTAGCCCTCAACAGCCTTCCCTTCTAG
Organism: Carlito syrichta; assembly: GCF_000164805.1. Lineage (NCBI taxonomy): Eukaryota > Metazoa > Chordata > Mammalia > Primates > Tarsiidae > Carlito > Carlito syrichta. The sequence goes on along the minus strand of NW_007248048.1, from coordinate 67,356 downwards.
GGATTAAAACGTACACTAACATAATAACCCAAATAAAAAGTCCTGAAGACAAGAATTCTGTTTAACTCAACAGTTCACAAACTCATTTAATGGTGGAACTCTTCTCTCAAGGTACACATATTAATATTCCAAAGAATTAGTGTCTGGTAAACACTTTGGTAAAGGTATTCCCACCAGCACCTGGGAAGATATAAAAGGCTGTCTAACATTACTAATACTACTTAACATTGTTCTGAAACTTCTAGCCAAAGCAACAAGACAAAGGAAAATTGAGGTATATGGCCATTAAAAAAGAGAAGACAAAATTACTATTATATTCAGGCTATTTACACAGAAAACAAGAGAATCGTTTGAAAATTCTGTGAGAATCAGCATCTAATAAATGGAGGGCAAGATAGTAATAACAAGGTGCAACCAATAACATAGAAACAGGAACTATAAAATATCAGGAATGGGGGGGAAGAACAAACAAAAAACAGGGTTAATAAGAAACATATAAAACTATCTTAATAAGAACAAAAACATGCATACATGAAGAGATAAATGCTTCTGGCAGGAAGATTCAATACTATAAAGATGGACACTTTAATACCAAAATTAATTTATAGATCTATTTTCTTAGAAACTTGACAAAATGTTTTTAAAATTCATCTAGAACATTGCAGTTCAATAGAGACATAAGCCACTACATATGTAATTTAAGACTTTCTAGTAGTTACACTTTTTAAAAATAAAAAAAATTGTATTATTTTATATAACCCAATATATAACTGCAGCATATAATCAATATTAGAAAATTGTAAGTCATTTTAATTTTTTTCATACTAAGTCTTTGAAATCTGATGTATATTTTACACACAGCATGTCTCAGTTTGGACTAACCCCATTTCAAGTGTTTAATAGCCTCATATGGTCAGTGACTATCAAACTGGAGAGTGCAGATCTAGAATACTAAAGAAAGTTCAGGGAAAAGGAAGACAAACACAGCCAAACTTACAGATGTCAAAACGTATGACAAGGCTATAATTCATTCGGTCAGTATGTACTGTCAGGCACGAGGGATCCAGAAGAGGTACAATTCTCTTATTGTATGTCATCCTAAGAGATATGAGGCCTTTCATAATTGGAAGTGGTAAGAAGGCCACCTGAACAAATGAGACCTAAAGGATGAGTAAAGGTTAGCCAGATACATGTGAGTTTAGAGGTGCTGTAGGGAAACTGTTCAGACACAAGGAATCACATGTACAAAGAATGAAGGAAGGAAGGATGTATTGGAAATGTGCACAGCTGGAACAAGGGGAAGGGCAGAAGCTATGTGAGGCTGTCAAGGTATACCAGTAGAAATCACTGAGATGGCCTCATGGGCTATTTCAAATCAGTAAAAAAGGAGGAAGTATTGAAACAGATGCTGCTTAGAGAATCTGAATAAATAACAATAAAATTAGATCCTTTCCTCATAGCATACCCCAAGATAACCTCTAGAAAAGGCATTTCTAAGTACACAAAGACAGATACCAGAAGAAGAAATATAGGTCTAACTACAGAAGAAGTAAAACTTCTATATATCAAAAAAATACCTTTCAGCAAAAAATAGCAAAATTATCAAAAATACAATATACATGTGTTAGGGTACTGGACAGGGTGAGGGAAAATGGATGGAGCAAGGGGCGCAGCACCGCCAGGGATGGCAAGCCGGAGGTGCCACGCTGGGAACCCAGAGACTCGAGTAAATGCAAAGAACTGCGACACACAAAAAGGTTAAGAAAGAAAAGTTTATTTAAAAGTAAATTAGAGAGAAAAAGAGAAGGAAGAGAGAAGATTCACCTCCCCAAGGTGGGGGAGGGGGACCAAAGCCAGGAAGCATGGCAATAGCCATGGCTCAAAGAGCACATGGCCACACCAGAGTCTACCAAGGCAATGGCCGCTGGTTGCTTGTGGTTGAGTCCTTTTAACCATTCCCCTTGATGGGGAGATCATTAGGTGATTGGGTTGTGGTCTGCTTCCACGTTATCACAAAGGGGCAGACAAATGCAGGTACTGATGTCAGGTGATGGACAGTAGGTAGATGGGTGGATTAGTCACATGATTGCTACCAAGGTGGGTCACAAATGGCTGATTAGGTTAACCCTGGGGGTGGGGGTCCTGCAAGAGACCAGTTAGACATTTGCAACTCACAAATTCCTTGACCAAAGGTGGGGGTGGTCATATTATCACTTTTATGACTTTGAATCAAAAGCTTACTAGAGATTATTATGCTAAACCATTGAATGGTTGGGCTCTCCTGGTCTTGCATCTGAGGGAGATTTGCCTAGGGAGGATGGGATAGGCTGCTTGTTCTGCAGTAGAATGTCTGGACACTTTCTAATGGTTACGCTGAGGCAAAAAGACTAAAGAATAAGCTAAGTTTCTTCTAGGTTTCTATAGGTACCTTTCAACATGTAAGCAGGTAAGTACAAGACTCTCGCAAATCAATAAAAGTCAAATATAAGGCCGGGCTCGGTGGCTCAGCCTGTAATCCCAGCACTTTGGGAGGCCGAGGTGAGTAGATTGCCTGAGCCCGCGGGTTCAAGACCCGCCTGGGCAACTTGGCAAGACTTCATCTCTACAATAAATAAAAAAATCAGCCGGACGTGGTAGCGCACGCCTGTAATTCTGGCTACTCGGAAGGCTCGCTGGAACCCAACAGGTCGAGGCTGCAGTGGCCAGGAGCGGCCACTGCACTCCAGTCTGGGCAACAGAGTGAGACTCCAACTCAAAAAAAAAAAAAAACCCAAAAAACAAAAGTCAAATATAAAAATTGAAAAACAGGCAAAAACTATGAACAGATGCTTTAAAAAATAACATCAGTCTTTAGGGCCACTGCCTTGCTAGACTCTGGTGTGGCCATGTGCCCTTTGAGCTATGGCTGTTGCCATGCCTTCTGGCTTTGGTCTCCCTCCCCCACCTTGGGGAGGTGAATCTTCTTTCTTCCTTCTCTTTCTCTCTCTAATTTACTTTTAAATAAACTTTTATTTTTAAAAAAATCAGTCTTTAAACAGAGAAAAATGCCTAACTTCATCAGTAAACAAATAAACATTAACATGAAACACAACACTTTTTCTCAAATTAGCAAAACTTACAAAAATGCAACTCAGCTGGTAGCTAACAAATAGTCAAATGTTACTTACTCATTATAACATTTTCAGACACAAAGTGTGTAAGTAGTGACTTCTGGAATGAAAGGGGAAAGGAACGCAGGTTGAGGTGTCTAAAGGTGTGGACTCTTGGGCAAAAACCAGTAGAGAAAAGAAAGCAACAGAACACTTCCAAAACAGAATGCAAAACAGAAAACAGCCTCCCAATGAAACTTCCTCTTCTTCTGTGCTCCCCCCACTTCCCCAGGAGAAAAGTGAAGGGTGTGGTGGCTCACACCTTAATTCCAGCACTCTGGGAGGTGGCGGTGAGAGGACTGCCTGAGCTCAGGGGTTCAAGACCAATCTGGGCAACTTGGCGAGATCTTGTCTCTGCAATAAGTAAAAAATTAGCTGGCATGGTTGTGCACACCTGTAGTCCCAGCTATTTGGAAGCCTGAGAAGGAAAGATCATCTGGGCCCAGCAGGTTGAAGCTGTGGTAGCCAGATCATGCCACTGCACTCCAAACCTGGGTGACAGAGTGAGGTTCCGAGGTGACAGAGTGAGGTTCTGACACACACACACACACACACACACACACACACACACACACACACACACACAAGCAAAGAAAAGAAAAAGTGGAGAACTACGTTTTAAAGAAAAATCACTGAGAAAAATGAAACACCATGATTAACACCTAAGAGAAAGAATCCATTTTTCTGCAAAATGAGAAAGGAAGTGCTTCGCTCCTCTCTTACATTAACACTTCCTTTTCACAGTGACAATGAGATTCAAAGACTCCTCCCCAGAGCTGCTAACAAGCAACACTCTTGAATAAGCAGCATCTAAATGACTGGCACATAGTGAATTTATAGTTAATTTCAGCCCTAGGCAACGACCAGACTAAAAGGAGAAAAAACACAGAATCAACCACAAGTCCTTCACAGGATGCCTGGATTTATCAGATCCAGTGGTTTCGGGGACAGAGGAGGTCAGAAGCTCCTGTAGGAACAACTCAAGTTCAAATAGGATTCTCTACCCTGTCTTGGCAGTTTCGCAACATGAGCTACTGACTGGTTTCTTGTAGGTCTTGATTTCTTCCTTGCATGGAATGTCAGTGGGCCTACACCTACATTAGAGCAATATTTAATCTACCTTTAAAATAAAATATATGCATATAGTAGAACTTCAAATCACAGAACAGAAAAACAGAAAATGAATAGCAAACTCTCCCCCAGTCCCAGACCCTCTTTTCAAAGCTAATCACTGGTAGGAGTTTTTAGGTAGTATTTCAGAGAAAATTTTAGACATATATCAGCATAAACTATTCTGTACCCTGCTTTAAAGAAACTTATTTTATACTTTAAACTCTTTCCATAGCAGCACACACTCATCAACCTCATTTTTTTCAACTTCATAGTATTCCACGGATGGCTGTGTTACAATGTACTTGACTGGTTCCCTACTGATACCCAAATAAACATTACAAACACAGAAGGGCTACTTAAATCTTAAGTAAGCTTTAAATTACATATGCAGTGGCCTATGTTACATACATTTTAGCTTTCTTTTGTAAGTACATCTGTAACCTCAACTACTATCAAAGGAATTGTGAGGTTTTTCATTTCAATTGATAATGTCAAATCCCCCTCCAAGAAATAACAGCAATTATCCTTTTACCAACAACACAGGAAAAGGTCTGCTCCCCCATACCTGCTAGCAATGGGTATTAAGTCTTTTCACTTTTCCCAAAGTGATAGGTGAAAAGTGGTACCTCATTGTTTTGATGTGCATTGCTTGTTTATAAATGAGGTTGATAAATTTTCTCATGTTTGATGGCAATTTATCTTTATTTTTTTGTTTGGTTTTTTTTTTTTTGAGTTGGAGTCTCACTCTGTCGCCCAGACTGGAGTGCAGTGGCCGCTCCCGGCCACCGCAGCCTCGACCTGCTGGGCTCCGGCGATCCTTCCACCTCAGCTTTCCAAGTAGCCGGAATTACAGGTATGCGCTACCATGCTCGGCTGATTTTTTTTTTTTTTTATTTATTGTAGAGATGAGGTCTCACTGCCCAGGCGGGTCTTGAACCCGCGGGCTCAGGCAATCCACTCACCTCAGCCTCCCAAAAGCGCAGGATTACAGGCTAAGCCACCGAGCCTGGCTGGCAATTTATCTTTAAACTGCCTAGCCATATCCTTTGTCTTTTTTACTGAATTGTCAGAGCTCTTTGCAAACTAAGGAAATTAGTCTTTTGTCATATGTGCTGCAAATATTAGATTTAATTGAAATCACTGAATGACATACTGACTGGGAATTTAAATTATTTTTCTATATTTATGGGAAACATTCATTCACTATCAATCTCCAACATTCATAAACCAAAGGGAATTCAAAGATGAATGAGTCCCAGTTTTGCAGGCTTAATGTAGATTCCTTCCCACTCAGATATGGGAAAGGAATTAATTTTTGATAATGCAGAGCAGTGATTTACATTAGTTTTTTATTTAGTTTAAGTTTGCAGCTGCTTCAGAAAACAATTACAAATTTTGTTATTCCACTCACTAAAAACATCAGAATCAGTATTCTTTAATTCAGCAGATTAACCACAGGTCTTTTTCTCACATTATTTTAGGTGAAAAACCATATCCAAATCAGAGGTACACAGCTATCTTTTAATTTAAAAAGTAAGTGCACATAAGGTGGATATATTTCTTCAGTACCATTAATACTTATTTTGTTTGTAAAATCTATATTCTGGAAAAAAGAAATGTGAAATACTTCTTTTAAAATACACATGGAAAGGACTTCATTCATATGGTCTGTTGGGAAGTTCAGAATTGTCAGCTCCTCAACTTCTTCAGTCTCTTTTGCTCACTCAAACAACAGAAAGACAATCTTCCTGCTCTTTCAGTATCTTAAATTTCTTCAGAATTCTTACTATCTTACAAAGAAAGAGAATAAGTTCACAACCGGGGAAGTAGCTTTCACCTCCTACATAGGCTCTGCCATGGCCATGTGAGGCCACCACTTGTCTCCAGGGTGGGTTCTGGGAAGGACTACCTCTGATGTAGGTGGTCCCAGCATTCTCCCACTTCCATGTGCCCAGTTGCATCCACACCAGCCTCAGCAACTGTAAAAGGTGATAACTGCCTCCTCTAACTATACCCCTCAGCCTTCCCCCCTTTACTTGGAAAAGCCCCCTCCACCACCACCATCATCATCAGTAGTAACCCTTTACTGAATGCATGCATGATACATGCTAGGTATGTCATAATGGCTTAGTATTCATCATGTTTCTGAATCCTCTAGGTCTGCCCCCTTAGGCAGGTACTTTTACCCCTATTTTAATAATAGATCAGAAAACTGAAGGTCCAAGAGGCTGACTTTCCTAGTATCATTTCAAAGTCTGCCCACCTAGGCCCCAACACAACGTTCCCTTATGCTTAGCAAGCTTGCCCTAGGTTATGTGCCTGCCCTGGGAGGCAGCTGGGAAAGGGATGGGAAAGGGGGAAACAACCCTCCTAGAAGAAGAAAGGTAAATGAGGGCATTTTGGTAATAATCATCAAAATTACAAATTGACATCCCCTGTGACCAAGCAATTTCAGTTCTAGAAGTTACTACAGCATCCTCTTTCTAGAGCAAAATCTCTCTTTTCTATATCAAAATCACCAGTAGAGGTAATGGCTATGAGCAGAGAAAAAGTCCAAGGTTGGCCCTCTGGCTGATGTGTATTATGCCTTCCATAGTCATAGCTTTTATTTCCCGCCCCCCACCCCAACCTCTTACCCTGACTCCTTTTACCTGCTTTAAAGAAAAAGCTATCTTTACATGCTAAAGTCTCAATTAATTAGAAATCATGGATCTAAGACTCAAGTAAACTGGTCCTTTTGGTGTTTGAAGATGAAAGTCACAGAGAGCAGATGCTGCCAAGAAGATGCAGGGTTCAGCCCAAGTTCAACCAAACTCAACGCAGCACTGAGACCAGACTAGTGTTCTGAATTCAGGAGCCAACCGTGAAGAGCCATGCAGGACTGACCAAGCAATGAGAAAGCCAAGTCTGAAAGCACTGGAGGACAGCAGACAGGGAAGTCACACCAACAAGGTGAGCACAGCAGAAAGCAAGTGGCTTCAGGAAGAAAATGAACACACACACAAGTGGGCACCAGGAGGAGGGAGGTCACTTACACAGTAAGGCAATGTGGGCACAAGCCACAGGAAGACTGGTATTGGCCTGAAAATTACCACAGCCAGCCTGGGACACTCGTCCCATAGATCTGAAGTAAAAATGAAAAAAAAGGGCTCTAGAAATAAACATGTAACTTGGAAGGCTGAGGCGGAGGGATCGCCGGAGCCCAGCAGGTCAAGGCTGCAGTGGCCGGGAGCAGCCACTGCACTCCAGTCTGGGTGACAGAGTGAGACTCCAACTCAAAAAAAAAAAAAAAGAAAGAAAGAAACATGTAAGCATGCCCTAAAAAGAAAACAAAAGTCTGATGCAAGATCATATGATAACAGGTTTAGTAAGCAAAGATGCCTGCATGAAATCTTTACAAGATCCCACTCAAAAAAGCTACAGGACACATCACTGTACCCATGTGTCAGGTCAACAAGAGGCTGCTCTGAAATGCAAGAAATAAAGGAATAATATCTCTAATCCAGGTACCAAAGCTCCCTAAGAATAAGATGCATTTTACTTGAGGAGGTTTAGAACAAAAAGCCACTTTGCAAAGACCTGAAAAGCAGACCATCATCTGACATTCACAGCTGATCCTGAGAAGGGTGAATAGAGAAGTCAGTGACTAACATTCACCCCACTCCTCCCAGTGAGTTTGAGCAACAGGCCCTTATATATACAGTAACACTAATGGCTCACATAAAATAAAATCAATGGAAAATACAGCTCCCTGAGTTTTCAAAGGTGTTCCATGTTTACCAATTTCTTATAAAGCACCAGGGAATGTATGAAGGATCTTATTATTTTCCACTTAATGCCATTATGTTCTTATGTCAGCCTTTGAAATACATTTGATTATCACTAAAAAATAAATAAAAGAAAACATGGATAAATTTAATTATAATATTGACATAAAGACCCTTCCAAGCATGACATAAAACCCAGATGCCACAAAGGTAAAGAAAAATACATTTGACAACAGTAAATGACCAAAAAAAAAAACCCCTCTTCCCAAAAAGACAAACTACAAATGACAGATGAGGAAAAATACATGCATATTTGACAAAGAACTACTTTCCAAATTCCTCAATTTATAAATCAAATTAGGCCATCACAAAAAACTTTACAGAAGGATGGGCAAAGGACATAAAAGGTTCAAAAAAAAGGGAAAGAGAAATTACAAAAAATATGAAAAGATGTTTAACTTTATTCATGATTAAAAACATTTGAATTACAAAAAGAAAAAATAATGAGATATCATTTTTTAAGCCATCAGACTTGCACACATTTTAAAAGAGCTGGCAAGTGTAATCCTAAGGAATAATTTGGGAGTATCTATCAAAATGTAAAAGATATTTACCTTTTGGTCCAAAAATAACTGCTAGGAATTCAGTCCACAAACATATAGTACTTACAAAAGTATATCAGAATGTATGTAACAAAGATGTCTACTAAGCATTTTTCTTTGCTACAGCAAACAAACAAATATGAGTCTGGCTTATTTATATATATAAATATAAAACAATAGAAACAATATATATACTTAAATTAGCAATGAAATATTATGCAGCCATTAAAAAGAGGAGGCTGAGGCAGAAGGATCACCTGACTCCAGGAAATTGAAGGTGAGCCGTGAGCCATGAGCATGCCACTGCACTCCAGCCAAGGTGATAGAGTGAGACCCCAAATTTAAAAAAAAGAAAAGAAAAAAGAGCAGAGATAGATTTGTACACTTTGGCAAGAGAAGAGTCATAAGATTTAGTCAAAAACAGCAAGACAGCAAGATGTAAAACATTATGTATGCATATATGTCATTTTCTTCATGTACGTTTGTAAAGGAATAACCATATGGTGCTGCATCCATTCTGGAAGGAACCACATGATACTATTAATGGTGGTCACTTTTGGGAAGGACTAGCACTGGGGAGATGGAAAGGAAAAAGACTTTACACCTTTTTAATTTATTTAATCACATAGCTGTATTATTCTAAGTTTCTTTCTCTTAAGACATGTAGACTTTTGCCCACAAATACATAATTTTTTAAACCAAAGAATCTAGAGGAAAGATGGGCTGCAAGTATATAATGTTTTATCAAGCAGAGAGTTATAGAGGCAAAAACAAAGAACTATTAGGAACATTGACAAGACTGATTACTTTTGACCAAAAAGATTTTTAAAAAAATCAAAATAGAACAAAGAAAAACTTCATGATGGTATTTTTGAACAGGGTGATGATATTTCTGAACAGGGTGTTGATTTCAAATGGAACAACAACAACAACAAAAACACTCCAGACAGAAGGGCAAGGGCAGAGCACAGTAGAGGAAAGCATACAGCATCTGGAATATAATGAGCAGTATGGAGTGGTCAGGAATCGGGGACAAGGAGGACACAGAAAGAAAAGGTCAGAGTCGGAAGGTGGAAGGCCTTGAATACTCACAGAATGTAAAATGAGCCCAAAGAAGGAAGCAACGGCACTTGGAGACTGAGGCAAGATATGTACTCTGGGAGGCAAAGTAGCTAAGCCAGAATAAGTGGGTTTAAGTTGCCCACTGGGTAGTGGAAAATATGGGGCTTAGACCTGGAGAGCATGACTTGAGAGTGACCAAAACTGTACTGAGGACTACTGTGAAAAAATGAGGTTACTCAGGGAGAATAAACAGAAAAGGCAGAGCTGAGAACAGAAAAAGTATTTGATCCTATAAAAGAGAAAGGGTAACACAGTATGTGTTGAAAGAGTTAATATCCACAACTACCCCTCTCCTAAAACATTTCCATTGATTAGTATCTTGAAGTAAAAGTCTGCATCATGCACCCTGTTTAAGCTGTGAGGAAACAGAAAGATTAGTGACACCCTCTCACACTGCTGACCCATTGTGAAGAGAACCTAAAGATGAGAAGGGACTCTTACCTGTCATTCTGAGCAAAACACCCACCTGGGTCTTGAAATCCCCTCTAACAACATTCTTCAGTAAAGCCCTAGAACTATCTCCCCAAAATGACAACCAGAACACAAGAAAGAGGGTAAAATGAGGCCATCAGAGATGTGCTGATTTTGAGTCACCCATGCTGTTGAGCTTTCGTGCTCTCAAGTGAATTCTCTAAGGGCAGGAACTGGGTGTCCAGAGCCAAGAGGCAAGTCTGACACAGAGAGGCTCTCAGGACATGTCCAAAGACAAAACCTAAACCAAGCTGATGGCTCAAAACCTATGGATTGCCACTGCAGCCACACCCTCTGCTCTCAACTTGTCCTTCTGAAAACCCCAGAGATGTAAGGGAGTCTCTGCCAACAGGCAACATCTAGCAAGGTGGCTTATTCCAGCCTAACCTATAAACACTCTAATTTGCTCCACAAGATGCTACACTTTGTTTAAAAATACCCAGTTACACTTCCAAGAAAAGAAAGTTACACATTTGGAAGTTGTTTAAGGCACCAGGAGGTACCCATTACTCTCAATCAAGATGCTTATGATTCCAGACCCAGATTTGCACCTGCTGACTTCAGTCACTTGCTGATACCTGAGACACAGCTCAACTAGGGTTTCTCTATCAGGCACTAGAAGCCTAAAGCTCCCTAATTTTCATTCTCATACAAAAAGTCATTAAAAAGACCAGAGATTGAAGCAATGAGGATGAAAGGCATGGTAACAGCAGTAACAACTATATAAAAATAACTTTTCTAGGTATTTCTGCCTGGGTCTAGATTAAAACTAAAATTCAGCTGTCATGAGTTACAATCTAATCCTTTAGAAAGCAGTAGCCAAATAACACCAGGGCTGCGTGAGACATTCTGGTGCTACTGAAACCCAATGCAGGAAAAAAAAATAAATAAAATGGCATTCTGTGATGGATATTCATGAAGTACTCATCCTAATTTAAAAGAAAACAAGTTTAGAGTTCTTACTGCATTAATTCATGTGAGCCTGAAAGAACATTTTTATCCAAACTGTTACATTTCCTACCAAGGCGTTAAAATTCTCCAGGTCTGCTCAGATACACTAATTCTGAGAGGGTGCAATTTGTCTTTTAGTCAATCCAAAATATCATCAGAAGCTTCTTCTGAGCTTTCCAAGCAGAAGAATGGCCTCTAATTTTACTAACAGTAAGGGCTAACAGTTATTGCACTCCTACTGTATACAGTATGCTAAGTAAGCTCTTTACCTGCTTTCTGAATCTTTATGACAACACTATGAGATGGCGTTTGCAATTATCCCCATTCCACAGATGAGCAAACAAACTCAGAGAGACTAAGAACTTGCCCAGTCACTCAGTCAATGACTGGCTGAGCCAGGGTTTGAACCTAGATTTGTCAGTCTCCAGAGTCAGAACTCTTATCTCCTATAAGATTTTAATTCAGGCACACTGAAGAAATGCAGAGTGGATTCTTCCTGATCAACTACGAGTGGAAAAAATATCTTCACTCAAGGATGTATTACTACATGGATAAAATCAGGCTGGGTCTGGCATGGTGATGATTAAGGAATCACAATTTGTCGTTTGAGTGGTTTGCAGGAGTTTCTCTGCAAAATCTCCATTCTTTTTACTTCTGTCAGTGAAGCAGGCAAAAAGATGTTTCAAATTCTAATCACAAATTGGAAAGATTTGTTTCAGGTATTAAAAAAAAAGCTTTCTTAAGGCAAAGAACTCAAAACAAAAATATTCAAGAATAGCATCTTATCGGCTTACTGCTGGCACTTCAGGGGCACTGGACCTGGAAAATACATTAAGTCTTGCCTCTTATGACAAAAGGAGTAGAAAAGCTCACCTTGAATTGCATTCTTCCATGAGGTTTTCCATGCCATCAACATCAACCAGAAAATAACCATTAGAAATTTAACTGCGTTCAGTTGATGACCTTCACTAAGCTAAATTCAGCAGTTTGTCAGCTATAAAACATTAAATGGACACGATTAAAAAGTTTGAAAAACATTAAGCAGAATTTAAACTAAAGTAACAAGAAAATTAATAGGAATAAAACACAATGATGGCATTCTAGATTCGTGATACTGATATTTTTGACAAATACTTCAAATGCAAGGCAAAAATGGGATAAAGACACATGTGGAAATCCACAACTCAGTGGATACACAGTTCAGTGGCCTATCATTTCTCCACCATTTTAAAATTATACCCAATAAAGATAATAATGAAAATGTATTAAGCAGTTATTAGGTGCTGTAAATTTTGCAACCGCCTTCATATACCGTGTTCACTTTACAACCCTACGAGATTGATTTTATTATCCCCACACTACAATTAAGAAAAAAGAGGCTCAGAGATATTAGATAAATCACTCAAGTTCACATAGCTAGTAAGTAGACTTGTTGGGATTCAAACCCAGGTCTGATTCCTAAGCAGATGTTCTTTCCCCACAGACTCTGACTGATGAATTACATGATGCTCTTTTCCTATGATCAGGAATAAACATTTTAAAGTTTCAAGCATTCGTTTTGTGCTTTCTGCATCCTAAAAAAAAAAGCTGAAAACACCCACCTGGAATGGCAGCAAGAGATTAAATGATATATAACAGAGAAAGTTGATAATTAATAACAGCTTCTCCTTAAAAAAAATTTTTTTTTTAAACCGTCAAATTACAAAAAAAAGTTGTTTACCAACAAAAATCAGGAAGTATTTGAGTACCTATTATGAAGTCCTGCTCCAGTATTAGATACTACAAGGGCTCTGAGAGAAGTATTAAGACACAATGCCCTCAAAAAAACTCCCACTGCAGTTGAGACAAGAACAAGTTCAACAACCAAGGAACAAGTGCTGAATCTGAGTGCCACAAATGCGTGGGGGTAGGGCAGTAAGGGAACACCCTCTGGAGGAAGTATATCTTCAGCAGGGGCTTGAAGGAAGTAAAATGGAGAATCTGCTCTGAGAAGAAAAAGGTCAGTACTTCAGGAGGGGAAACAAGAGGAGCAAATCCCAAGAGGCAGTAATAAACTGGCTTCTGCAGGGGTGGACTTGGAGAAGGAGAAGCAGGGAATAAGGTTTTCAGGCAGGTGGGGTGGGGCCAAACCAAGGAGAGCCTTGAAAAGACAGGCGGGCAGTGGCTGGACACACCATGGCAGGCAAGAGGACACTGCTCAGCTTCGAATAGCTATACAACTGCCCTGGGCTCCTACCTAATCTCCAGGCCTCTAACTTCTCCTTTCCTTCTCCAGCAAAATACCCCTTGTCTCCTGTGGCTCACCAATGCCCTAAGAATCGTTTCAGCTTTGGCCTAGTGTACAAGTTCTTTCAGGAACTAGCCCCAACCAATCTTTCCTCCTACATGCACATTTTCTGCCAGGAGTTTGGTCTATTTACTAACTCCATAGGATCACTGGGCCTGATTCCTCTTTTCCTATCTGAATGCTACTCATCCTTTAACACCCAGCTCAAATCCCGCCCCCTCACTAAGCCCTCCCTGACCACTCACCCACAATGACCTCCATCTCTCCTTTTTAATTCTTCACCACACAACCTTGTCTCATCAAAATTACCTTTCACAGGTAATGTCTCAGTACTCAGTGTAAAACTGCTTGGAGACTGTAAATATGCTTTCTACTACTTTTCCCCACCACATGGAACAGCATCTTGACATTTAATAAGAAAGCGAGTACTCAACTACTTTTTGACTTCCTATAGTAAGTTTGGCGTTAGCATAAAGGAAGGATGGGGGATGGGGGGAACCTCTAGAGTCAAAGACCAACTAAGAAGCTGTTGCAATAATCCAGATGTGAAGCAAACAGGGCCTGGGCTAGGGAACAAAGAGAAAATGGGCAAATATAAACAACAAAAAATTCTGCATGCAAAAACTCGGTAGAATGTGATTTACTACCACTGGGGACAAAAGCAAGGGACGAATGTTTAAGGTGTGATTTAGAAAAAGCTTCTTGGAATCATTTTAAAGCCTTCTGGAAGCAAAGTGCATTAAGTGGCTAAAAAAGTCCACATTGGCAAAGTCTTCAGCAAAAACTGCCCAGTATGCTGCACCAGCGACAGTCCTTCCAATTTCATACTTACACGAAACGGTAGAGCTGGAAGGGTCCTTAGAAAGCTAATCTAAACCCTCAAAGATCACATGGAGAAACTGAGGTCCAGCGTGGAAGAGACTTACTGAATGCCTCAAGACAGAGACTCCCACACTAGTGCCGCCCTACAAGCACAGCCTCTTAGCCTAGAAGATCACTGTTTACACTCCCAGGTTAGCCCCAAACCAGCCCTTCGTAATGGCAGGACAGAGAGGGCGCGAGAGTGACCATGGAGACGTTGGGGGCCAAGCACAACGCGTCGCCGCCGCCGGTTTACCTGGAGAAAGGCAGTGGCGTGAGGCTGCCGTTCTTTTGCAGCCACCCTCAGAGCCGACCCCCCTGGCCAAGCTGGCTCTACAGCGGACTCAACTATCAGGCCCTCCCGCACAGTAGGGAGCGCCTCCAGGGCCAGGGGCCCAGAAGCTGGGGGTCTCCAGACGCCCCGAGCGGAGGCTGGGGAGCCCGGGGCAGCTGCCGGAGCGCAACGCTCTGCCGGGCCAGGGGCGCCCGGACTCCAGGGCCGAGCACGGTTGGCCCCTCGGGGACGCGCGCCTGGCCCCAGCAAGTGCCCGGGGCCTCCGAACCCCGCCCGTTCTCGGCGCCCGCCA
>NW_007248048.1:50378-52269 GCF_000164805.1 Carlito syrichta | reverse complement strand
GCTTCCCGGCCCCGCCCCCTCGGCGCCCGCGCTTCCGGGCAGGCCCGGACCAGGGTGGCGGCGCTGCGGACCAGGCCCTTCGCCGGGGCCCGGGGTCCTGAACCCTACTGGGTTCTCGTCCCGGAGCCTCGCCGCTGACGAACGGGCGAGCGGCAGCCTCGGTTTTGACCTCGGAGTCCTGACCACAGGAGCAGCGGCGGCTCTGCGGACCGCGGCCATCCGCCCGCGTTCCTCTCGGCACCCCCTGCTGTCGGGAGGAGGGCTGCGCAGCGGGGCACGCCCGAAGGGCTCCGGGAGCGGAACCGGAGGGGGAGCCCAGGACTCTCTATCCACCAGCACTGGGGGCTTCCTCCTGGCCCAGCCCTTCCCTCCCCTTCCGAGACCCTCGCTCCCACAGATCTCGTCTGCTACCCACCCGAGCCGCGTCTGGCGGGGCAACTGAATGAAGGCAGTAAGGTGCAGTGGTTAGCAACAGGGGCTGGGCGGACCTGCCACACCGGGTCATTTAACAAGTTTTCTCTCCCTCATAACGGAGGCAAAAAATTCCCAACTCGGAGTCATAGAGCACGCCTCAAAAAATGTGCATCTCCAGACCCTTGGGGACACCCCAATCTTTACATCCTGGATTGGGAGTGGGAGGCTCACCCAGCATTTTCCTCTCAGCTTCAAACAAATTTAGCACCCTTTGAAGAGCTTCCCTTTGCATTTTGATGGACTCTTCAGTAGTTGTGGCAGAGGTTTATTTTCCTTTTTCTGACTTTATAATAAAAATAAACCAGGAGTCAAAGATACCAGTTCCTCTTCAAGACAGAAAGCTGAGACTTCCTGATGTTACACCATCCTGTGCAGGCAGGAACTCTCTCTCTATCTGTCCAGTGGTCATCCTCCAATAACAACACCAATCCTTGTCAAACATTCAGTGCAGAGCACTTTGTAGGTACTTTATAGACATGACCTCCTTTAATACGTAACCTTGAGAGGTAGCAATCTATTAATTTCCATTTTATCCAAGAGGTAACAGGCTGAGAGAGGTTAGGTGACTTAACTAAAGTCACACAGCTAGTGAACAGCAGACTTGGGATGAACTCCCTTGTTGCCGTGCCTTCTCAAGGCAACAGAACATTCCAAGCATAGGATTTTAGGTAACTGGTCTATAACTGGGCATCCAAGCAGAAAGGCAGTCTTGCTCTCTAATTGCTACTCCTCTTGAGCTATTTCCTTGAGATCTGTCTCTAATGAGATCGATGGGCATAAGCCACAGGAATGCATCATCTTGTCAGGCCAGGTTTCCTAAGGGCTCCTGGGCTGATGCTCATGCCCACGGCAGTAAGTTCCTGTTTCCCTACAGATCAGCCATGGACCCCATCATTTTAACTGGTTTTTGCTAAATGTTGGTAAAAGATAGGGTCTTCTATGATACATAATTTATATGTCTAAATGTACCTAAGCATTTTACCTTTCTGCCAAGTGTCTTAAAGTTGTTGGACACTGTATTTCCCCATACATTTGTATTTATTCCTCCACTTAACTGGGTCACTAAAGTCATCATTTACATATTTTTGATGTTCCTTGCTTTTTTGTTGTTCTTGTGATTTAGCTTATTGTCATAATCTCTACTAATTTTAGTTAGAAACTGTCACTTCTCCACAGTTGGGGTGCATATGGTGTTTCTGTTTTCCCATAATCTTTGCAGCAGATTTAAGTTATTTAACCCTTTAATTCATTTGAAATGAAGTCATCTAGGGAGCAATGTCCCAGTCTCAATTTATTCCCCGGTTTTCCAGTTTCCCCAGCAGGATTTACAAAATGATCAAATTCATATTTCATCAAAATTGGGTCACATTTCATCCACAGTTAAGAAAGGGTTTCTTTTTTTTTTTTTTTTTTTTTT
>NW_007248048.1:40697-50330 GCF_000164805.1 Carlito syrichta | reverse complement strand
TCACCTCAGCCTCCCAAAGGCGTGGGATTACAGGCTGAGCCACCGAGCCTGGCTAAGAAAGGGTTTTCAATTATGGAATCTGTATATGTGACAGTGAAGGCTGGTGCTTGCTAGTACCTGTGTTGTGACTTCTCTTTTTCCATGGCACATGGCTAAAACACATCTCCTGGCCTCCTTACCATGTCACAAGTTAATTGAGATAGCCTGTAAAGTGCTTGGTGTATGTGAGTCTGCTGTAAAGGTTAATTACCTTCTCATTCTTTCCTCTTCTCCCCCTCCCTGGACGAATGTGACCTGAATCTTCCCTTCTCATCTATTCCAGATTCCTGAGCACTTGGAGAATCAAAATAGCCAGGTTATCTGATTCCAGCTTCTCCTTTTTGGCCTCCACCAGGAGACCCTCTCTACCAGAAGTTGGGCTACACAACTTGGCTCTGGCCTACCTTGCAGTCCTGAGAGTTTGGCAAAACCTATTGACTCTTGGTGCTTGCTGGAGTCTTTACAGAACACACAGAATTCATTTGTCTCCCTTAAACAAAAAATTATATGGGTTATTTGGGCTTTTCTCATTCTTGCTCCCCTCACCAGCACCCACTAGTGAGCCCCATCCACCTGCCTCACTACCTGAGTAATGCTGGGTCAGCAGGAAGAGCCTGTCTCTCTAAGCAGTCCCAAGGTGTGCACTGACATCCAGAACATCCCGGTGAATCAGGGTGCCTTATACCTAGCCGTCTCTGCAGAGGAGAGTGAGCATTCCACCTGGGTCAGAAAGAGCCTTCTTCCTTGGGGACCCCTCTGACACTCACTGCCTTTGTGATGGGGACCAGGTAGTAAGTTTACTCTCTGAGCCTCTCTTCATCTGTTAAATGGTGAGTGTGATTCTCCCTTCCCTCAGCCAAGCCTGGGCAGTAGAGAGTACTGTAGCTAAGCTGTGAGGCAGATCCAGGTCTGAATTCCTGCTCGGCCACATGGTAGTTCCATGACCTGATCTGGGCAAGATGCTTCACTTCACTAAGCTTTGGCTTCCTTGTCTGTGTAGTGAGGGTGGTGGTTGGTACCCTCAGTGGGTAAATAAGATGACACAAAAGTTTCCAGTATGGCACACTCAATTAAAATCCTTGATCGGCAAGAAAGCAAGGGAAAGAGACGGCCTCAAAAACCCCTCCCATTTCCATGAGGCCACTCCTCACTTCCTGGAGAGAGATGCCTTGCTTTAGCCTTTCCTCCTATCTCACTTGTGCAGTTTCCAAGTGGGCCTGCCTTCCTCTGACCTGAGCTCTGCTGATCTACTGGGCCCAGGTGCTGCCTCTGGAGTCCTTCCCCACTGCAATTTTCTTTTTGGTCTGTTCTCTCCTGGTTTTCTGCTGATTCTCCAGCACTTTCCTTTGGAATGATCTCTTCTGGTACTCTGTAGGTCTTTGTAGTGATCACAATGGTAACTAATTACCTGTACAATTATGTGTTTAGTATCTGTGTCCCCCACCACTAACTTGTAAAGTCCATGAGAATGAGAACTTGCCTAACTTATCTCCTGCTATTTCTCCAGTAGTTGGTACTTCATAAATATTTGTTGAATTAATAGACAATGAGAGGCTACCTATTTCTCTCCTAAGTCCATGTTCCCTAAGAGCAAGGACTGCTTTATTGATCCATTTTCTCTGCATCCTGCAGAGAAGCTGATACTGAATGGGCAGCACTATTTGATGAATGAAATGAACCCCCTTTTTTCTTCCCCTTTTTCCTGCATCATACCTTAAGAGTTGTTCTCCCCCTCACTGTAAACATGCTCTTGGTCCTGACCACTCCCTACCTTGTAGCTTCCCTTGACCCATAAGGATAATAGGTGAGAAGAGAAATGCATTCCACATTTGTAGTGAATCCTCATTAGAAAAATAAGGTTTTCCGAAAATCTGCGTGGGCCTCTCTACCTCAGTTCCTGCTGAAAACATACCTACCTGGTCAAAAAGGGTGACTTCAACAGTACTCACTTTTTGGCACAGTGCATTTTCCTCCCCATTTTGTTCAAAGTCATTAATTGCAAAGTTTCATGTCCACACTCATAATACTGTGTTGTGTGCTGGTTAAGAGAATGGAGGAGTCTTAGCCGGGCTTGGTGGCTCAGCCTGTAATCCTGCGCTTTGGGAGGCTGAGGTGAGTGGATTGCCTGAGCCCGCGGGTTTGAGACCCGCCTGGGCAACTTGGTGAGACCTCATCTCTACAATAAATCAAAAAATTAGCCGGGCGTGATAGCGCGCGCCTGTAGTTCCAGCTACTTGGAAGGCTGAGGCGGAAAGATTGCCAGAGCCCAGCGGGTCGAGGCTGCAGTGGCCGGAACTGGCCACTGCACTCCAGTCTGGGCAACAGAGTGAGACTCCAACTCAAAAAAAAAAAAAAAAAAAAGAATGAAGGAGTCTTTAGAGTTTCTTTGGGTGACTCACTTAAATTTTTTAAACTTTTTCTTACTCATCTGAAAATGCAGACTAATGTTACTGAATTTCTTCTTTTAATAAAGGATACATTCTTGTTCACATGTAAGCATTCCTGGAATCAGAAGACATCATACAATCAATGCATATATTTAATCTGATTGTGTGTGTGTGTGGTGTTGTTGTTGTTTTTTGTCCCCCAAATGCAGTCTTTAAATTGAGTATAGCTCAGAATCAATGGCATTCTTAAAAGCTATGTCTCAGGATGGATTGATATGTATCAAGTAGACTCACTGCATTGTCTTACAGGCAGTCAAAAAAGCGAAGACCTCTTCAAAGATCTAGCCTGGTTTTAAAAAGTGACTTGTGCTCTAAGTGTTATAAACCAGGCATAAACCTGCTGGGCACACCCTGGATTTCAACGAAGTGAGCAAACTGCACGTGAAGAGCATTCCCGCTGTCACATGTGTTTAATCTAAAGCCAACATCCTGTCCATCAAACATTACACCAGAAACATTGCCTTTGCTCAGAAGTCAGAGAGTTTTGCAGGATGACTTTGATGACCAAGACCTTTTAAAAAGATACCTGGGAAGATGGAACCTTTTCCCCCAAAGTAAATTTCCCTAGAGCAAATAGTTCCACTGACCTTAGACATGACTTCAGTGCTTTCTTCAGAGTCGAGAGCTATTTAAAAATAAAAGTCATGGCATCTGATTGCTTGAAGACCTCACTAAAGATTTAAAATATGAGGATCTGGAGAGTAGGGAGAGGTTTCTCTTTAATCTCTTGCTCTTTTTTCTTTTGCTAGTCCTTTATTCCTTTCCTCCTTACAACAGAATCCGAATGGAGAGGAGCCCTTTGGCAATAAAATCCCTCAGGGCTGTAGGATCATCATCCCAGGCATCTTGGAGGAGGAAGAGTCACCCTTTGCTTTTTTTTTTTCCCCTTTTAATCAACTTTAATGAGGTATAATGAGTCTTGATCAATGCACACGTCTGTTCACTGCCACCACCATCTTTGCTTTTTTGACATCTGCCTTTCTTCATGGCTGAGCACGAACAGAGTGCTCAGCATCTGATTTTGATCCTGTTTCCTAGAGTTTCCATGTATTCCTCACCTGCTTGTTCAGGCTGCAGAAACAGTAACTGAGGGAGTCCTGACAGGACAGGTTGGGCGCATAACTTCTTTCACATTTCTGAGATGGGGCACACATTGTGAAAACCATGGAGTTAATCAGTCTCTAGACTTCAGTTTTCTCACCTGTAAAATGGGCATGGTATTAGTACCTGTCCCAATTGGTTATTATGAGAATCCCATGAGATAATAGAGGTAAAAGTTGTTTGTAGGCCGGGTGCAGTGGCTCAGCCTGTAATCCCAGTACTTTGGGAGGCCAAGATGAGAGGATTACCTGAGCCTGCAGGTTCAAGACCAGCCTGGGCAACATGGTGAAACCTCGTCTTTACAATAAATCACAAAAAAATACTAGCCAGGCATGATGGCGTGCATCTGTAGTTCCAGATACTTGGAAGGCTGAGGTGGAAGGATCGCCTAAGCCCAGCAGGTCGAGGCTGCGGTGGCTGTGAGTGTGCCACTGCACTCCAGCCTGAGTGACAAGAATGAGACTCCAACTTCCCCCAAAAAAGTTGTTTCCAGAGCCTTACACCACTTAATATGGGTGCTGAAGCAATGGGAGCTGTTGGCTTATGAGGGTTGGAGTAGATGGTAGCAATGCAGGGAGCAGCACAGTGTGAAGGTACATACAACCTGGCTTCATCTCACCCTGTTCTCCTCCTGGCCTCCCTTCTCATTTCCCCTCCCCCCACCCCACGAATTTGCTGTCATTCTGGGCACCCCTTTCATCATGGAGCTTAGCTCCATGGAATCTTTGCCTCTGGCCACTTAATGAGAAAAATCTTCAACTGATCTGCTCACTCGCTCCCTCCCACCTCATTGCCTGAAGAACAGTCTCTGTTCAAAGGGGAGTCTGCCTTCCTTGTCAATCAAGACTCAAGAAGACAGGGGTATCTTGCCCTTTATTTCTAATGTCCTGGTCTGTAAGACACCATTTTCCTCCTCTCTGAGATTGGAACTCCCAGAAACCTTGGTGCTCATTGCTAAACTAGTCAGTAGGTGAAATTCACCCACAGGATTTTGCACAGAGAGAATCTCAGTACCTCTGCTTCAATCCCTTCTTCTGGCTGCAACCAAAGTACCTTTGTTATTTTCCCAGCATGGAAGCCTGACTTAGCTGCCAATTTATATTAAAAAGATGTTCCCTGAGTTTTTAAAAAAAAATTTTTTTTATATTAAAGATGTAGGGTACACATGTTCATTATGCAAGGGTTAGGTATACAAATGTTCATTATGCAAGTGAGCTTTTTCCCCCCTCACTGGGGAGGTGAATCGATCTCCAACCCCCCCCAACTTACTTTATAAATAAACTATATTTTCCAGTAAAAAAACACATCTCTAATACCTGCCTCCAGTACTCACTGGACTGGATAAGTGGATAACCTATACCCATTATCTTCTGCAGAACTTGCAGACCTGAAGTCTTGTTAAGGTAACTCAACTTCCAATGAAGCAATAAATTAAGGACACAGTTTCCATGGTCAAAACTCACTGAACAGAGTTAAGATGCTTAACTTTTCTGATATTCTGTTTCCTTATTTATTAAATGGAGGTAATAATTGTTTTGATCCCAAAGAGTTGTTGGAAGCAGTGCAATAAGAAAATGAATGTATATCCTTTACAAAGTGCCTGGTGTATGATGAACATGCAACAAAACGTTCACTATATTGGGGTTTGTTAAGACGAGGCTCACTTTCCTGCTGAGGCTTCTCCATCATGTCTACCTTACCTGGGAACTATCACAGTAAGCCTGGACATCTGCTGACTGTCAGGCATAAGCAGCTTAACAACAGGGACCTTGTCTTGCTCTCTCCTTACCAGTATTTCCTGTTGTCAGGGGCATCCTGTGACTTGAGAGGAGGGACTGTGTCTTGTTTTCCACTGTGGTTCCTGTGCCCAGCACCAACCTGGCCACTAAGGCAAATGCTCAATAAGTGTTTTAAAATGAGGAACAAAGAAAGGACAAAAAAAGATTAGGCTCCCACTAAAATGAGATGGCTCAGAGCTAGGTAATACAGATTCACAGAGCCCTTCGGAATAGGCAGCATTCCAACCACCCTGTCTGTAGGCAGACCATCCCCTAGCAGGCCGGCCCTCCTTGGTCCTTATGCCAACACTTTTCAAAACTGCTGCTCTGAGGCTAGGCATAGTGGCTCACACCTGTAATCCCAGCACTTTGGGAGGCTGAGGCAAGAGGAGCTCAAGCCCAGGAGTTTAAGACCAGCCTGGACAATATAGCGAGACCTCATCTCTACAAAAAAAATTTAAAAATTAGCTGGGCATGGAGGCGCATGCCTGTTGTCCCAACTACTGGGGAGATGGAAGGATCACCTGAGCCCTGGAGGTCGAGGCTGCAGTAAGCCATAATTTTACCACTGCACACCAGTGGTACAATTGAGAACCTGACTCAAAAAAACAAACAAAAAACTGTTGCTTGCCCTACCATTCGATGGAGATGAAAAACAGGCAGAGTCCATTTATAAGAGATGATCAAAAGCAAAGCCCCAGGAGCTACGAGCTGTGTGTAACTGACCTCATTCTCTCTCCCAGTGGGAGAGTCACCTGCCACAACCTCTCCTCCATCAACAATCTTGTACCAACAGTATGTTCCAGAAACCTGCCCATGGGACAGCTATTCCCTTCAGTAAAATGTGTGGGGAACTTCTTCACCTTTTGCTGATATTTTAGCCTTTGGATTCCTCTTCCAGTTAAACTTCAGCTGAAAGTCCTTCTTGAATTCCAAAGTATGCTTCAAAGACAACCTGACCATAGACCTCTATTTCAGGAGACCCACAAACTCTGGCCCTTTAATTGCTCAACAGAGTTCAATCCATATTGTTTTGCCCATGGATCTCTCCAAATACTTGCTTGTGTCACATGCCTGTAGATGGGAATGCTGTTAGCTGGATGAAGAATGTGTATGATAATCTCACTCACTGCTGAAATCGTCTGCTGTAGGCAAATGAATTAAAAATGAGTGCGGGGGCTGGGCTCGGTGGCTCAGCCTGTAATCCCAGCGCTTTGGGAGGCCGAGGTGAGTGGATTGCCTGAGCCTGCGTGTTCAAGACCTGCCTGGGCAACTTGGCGAGACCTCATCTCTACAATAAATAAAAAATTAGCTGGGCGTGGTACCGCACTCCTGTAGTTCCAGCTACTTGGAAGGCTGAGGCGGAAGGATCACCAGAGCCCAGTGGGTTGAGGTTGCAGTGGCCGGGAGCGCCCATTGCACTCCAGTCTGGATGACAGAGTGAGACTTCAACTAAAAATAAAAAATAAAAAAAAATGAGTGTGGGGAACTATAGTCACATGCAACAAGGATAAAGCCCAGAAACATAACATTGAGTGAAAGAAGCCAGATGCAAAAGCATATTTACTGTGTGGTCCCACTTATAGTCAATTTGAGGACAGTTGAAACTACTCTGTGGGGCTACTAGTCAGGATGGGATACCCTTGGAAAGAGGGACAAGGGGAATTTTGAGATCCATATTTTTGGTCTAGGTACTTGGTGACATGGATATGTTCATTCTGTGAAAATTCATTGAGTTGTGTGCTATGATTTATGCTCTTTTAGTCTTGATCATACGTCAGTTACCAAAAAAAAAGAAGTGCATGAGGCCAGCAGGAAATCCTGAGGTTCAGGACTAAATCGCACAATGATAATGCAAGGTTTTGTGTAAATTTCTTTAAGTTTAAATGAACTCACAGAGCAACTGAATAATCCACGGGGTTCAGTAAACTCTACCAAGAGAAAATGTTCCTTTCATAGGGAACAAGGGAGGAACTCTTATCCAGGGTCTCTTCCTTGGATCACTGTCAATACAAGTTCTATAACATGATCCCTGATAGAGGCCAGGGGTCAGTAGCTGCCAGAAAGTGCAGCTGTTATAGGAGAAAATCTTTAAGTGCGTGTAACAATTTTGCCTGGAGCAGATAAGGGTCATATTTGAGGAGGAGCTCCCAACCACAGATTCTGAAGCTGCCCTTCCACACGCAGAATTTCCCCCACCCCAAGTGCCATTCTGATCACAGAACAAACTGCCTCCCAGGCATTCAGTAGAATAACAAGTCGACTTTCATCCTGCCCAAAGCAAGGGGTGGGGGGTGGTAATTTGGGGTCCAGACTTCAGAAAGAGAGGTTTGTGACCCTGATAAGATTACTCAAAGAACAAGGAAGAGACTGCTTTTAAAGTCAGTCAAGCTAGTCATTTTTGTAAGTTCAAAAAGAAAGTACTGCCTGAATTACCATTGGTTTCTGTTTGCAGGGGGCTTAGAGGCCAAACACAGAAGTAGCTCACCTATGATGTGGGGTGTGGAGGTGTGACTGCTGTACATCCTGGTCAGACCACTCTGTGACAGCCACTCATGGGCCAGGCCAATGAGGAGCCAGCAGGCACCTCTCCATGTGTGGCACATTTCAGTCCCCAAGTGAGGAGACACTAGGACATGACAAAGCCAACCTTCGACACCCAGTCATTGCTGAAACAGTTCCTGACTTGGGAGTGACCCGTTGTGAAAAATCTGTATTTGCTGCATGGTTCAATGTACAAGAGAAAACATAAGCAGTAAGTGTGCAATTTCATCCACTCGTATTCTTACAAGAACAGGACATGGGTATCTCTTGATTTCAGTGAGTATTTTCGTCTCCCCTGTCTCTCACCTTGCTAGTACCACACCTCAAGACCATAGGAGACTGCTCTGACTTCAAATGAACAAACACTTGTTGGGGCTCAGGCCCTGTGTTGCAAGGAACACAGAAACAAGCTGGTCTCACACCCTTCTGGTCCTCACAGAGCTTGAAGTATGCATCCAGAGGATGCCTACATGTGGGACATGACCTCAGCTTCATGGGGTTCTAAGAAGGCATGGATGATGCCAGGCTGGAAAAGGAGTGAACATTTCTTAGAGGAAGTGGCAACAAACATAGTGTTGGCTAGTTGGCAGGATTCCAGCAGGAGAGGACAAAGTGGGCATCCTTAGCAGAGGGGACAGTGCTCACAATACAGAGAAGTTGAGGGAAAGTAGAAGGAATATGAGATTTGATTGGAGAGTAGAGTAGATAGGATGGAGAAACAGGGAAGGAAACTAAACAGAAAGGAAGCCTAAGCTTTCAGACTGGAGAGACCGGGCCCGCTCTGGTTGGAAATGGGGACCTCATGGAGATTTCTGAGCAAATTGGTGGCATGAGGAGAAAATAAGGCAGACAAGAGTGTGTAGAATGAAGTGGAGTAGGGGAACCAGGCTCGTGCAATAACCCAGTGTGAGATAATAAGAATATATGATGACAGCTACCTTCCAAGTCTGAGAAATTGGACATTCCCTGCTAGCTGTCCTTCTCCTCATGCCCTTCAGGGAGAGAAGGGATGAATGTTGCTCATCTGAGGTCACCGATGGAGCAAGTTTTGAATTATGTTAAAGGAATTGCTAATTGGAGTATGGCTAATATGCATGACTAGGGTGCATGACCAGTGCCAGAGGCAAAAATCCCATGGAAGAAAACCAAGTTTAGAAGGGTTTCTGCAATTCTTGTTCACAGATGGGCCTACCTAGGCTAACATTAGCACCCATCAGTATACTAGGAGTCAGGCTTGCCCCATTCCATCACTGACTTTGATCTTGACCTGCCTAGGCTCCTGGTGGCTCCTCCCTCTAGGTACCTGTTCCACACCCAGGAGGCCATATTGGCAAGCCTATTATTAGTTACTCAGCCCATGTAGGGAATGCAGCACCACATACTAGATCATATCATTCAGGTTAATCTTCCTGACAGCTCTGATCATCACCTATGAAATCAAACCCACCACTCCTCAGCTTGGGATATGTGGCCCTTCATGACCTTGCACAGTTACCTGGTGTAATTATCATGAGTTCGGGTGCCAGAGTCAGATGACCTAGTTTATTTTTACTTTATTTTTTGAGTCAGGATCTCTGTCACCCAAGCTGAAGTGCAGTGGCATGATCACAGCTCACTTGCAGCCTCAAGCACCTGGGCTTAGGCGATCCCTTCCATCTCAGCCTCCCAAGTAGCTGGGTCTACAGGCATGTACCACCATGCCTCACTAACTTTTTTTTTTTTTA
>NW_007248048.1:16099-40262 GCF_000164805.1 Carlito syrichta | reverse complement strand
GGGAGTGGCCACTGCACTCCAGTCTGGGTGACAGAGACTCCAACTCAAAAAAAAAAAAAGAAAGGTACCAGTCTCCCCTGCCTTTAGAATATGAACTCCAGGAGAGCAAGGATTTTAAAAATCTATTTTACTTACTGCTATGGCCCCAGTGCCTAGAACAGGACATAGTATTAGACTCTTACGGCATTTTTTAAAAGCATGACCCTGCCTACTAGATAGTGCTCTCTTTGAGGAGCTGTTACTGCTTTATTCTACAGCTTCCATACTATCCTTGAGAAGTCAACGTGCTGAACTATGGCAGGTGAAATATAAGAAAAGGGTTCTGCTCAAAAAGGGAAATGAGAAAATCCTGAGAGGCAGAAATAGGAATCTTTTTGTGGGGAAGTTTTGCCCATTTTCCAAGTGCTGAGTTAACTGAAAACCAGAAAAGCAGGTGTGATTGAGGGTGGCTCTATAGCTATCACAAGAAGTGGCCTTGAGTCTGGTCTTACAGACCAGTTAAACTCAGCGGTTTAGACCCCATGCACAACTAAACGTGTTAAGGTTATCATGCACAGTTAGCTGTGTTTGAGAATTATCCTATTGAAGTTGATAGACAAATCTTATGAACACATCTGGATTCATAAGGTTTAGCCAATTATGTGACACAGACAGCAAAGGACCAGTCTACTTTGTCTACTGGAGTGATTTTCACAGGCCCTGAAGACAAGGAATCATGCAGCCCAGGGCCAAAGCTGGTGGTCAATAAATATTTGGTATATAAAAGAGTGAATGACACTGGAAGGATATAAAGATACTTTTTTGTGGTCTCCCACATATTTGCACAAATACTTGTCAATTGTATATTTTCTGAAGAATAAATATAAATGCATTTAAGCATTACTGCATTTATAATAGTGTTTTGTGAGTTCCAATTTTTCTTGAGCAACTATCATCATATGGTGGAGGGAAGCTCTGCAAAATTTCCAATATTCTAAATGATCCTTCTATAGTATTTGAAAAGATTGGAAACAATTGTCCTGAGATGCTTCTGAGCCACTTCTAGCAGAACTGCATAACACCTTCTTGGCAGAGCTCCTGGTGTGAGTCACAAACTTCACTGCTGCCCTTTCTAATTTCAGATGGTCAGACAGGACTCATGCCATCCTCCCTGCAGAGCTGATTCACACAAAACAGTTTTTACTACATAGTCCCCCAAGTTGTCTAGCCCAGATTCTGTGTTTCCCGACTACAACATTCCACTGTTACTTAACGCTCAGATTGGCACAATTGCAATTTGAAAGTTGTCCAAAAGCAACTTTTGGTCCTTAATCAATTGCCACAAATTTTAGTATTAGATGAAGCACCAAATAACATGTAACCATCTGCTTCATGTTGTGCCAAAATCTCACTGAAAATATGCCCTTCTAGAACATGCTTCCTACCAGAAATAAACAACAAAATTAGTCACTTTTTGTAACTATAGAACTTGCATCTTCAATAAGAAATGTGCCAGTTCTGTTTGTTGTCCCTCCAAAGCGAGTTGTCAATTGTCATTATTCTCCTGACACACATTGACTCTACCAGAAACCCTTTTCTGATAAAAATCATTGCTTTCCTTTGCCTGATTTTACTTACATAAACTAGTGTCCAGTAATACAGCTAAGTCACCTGCTGAGATTTTTTAAAAAATCTTTCATTTGGGTTAGAAAGGAAACCCCACTTATCTCAGAATTCTTGACTAACAGGCAATTTCATCAACACTTAGGTAACATTCAGTTGGAAGAGGACACTTTGTAAGACTGTTGGGTACCCATACTTCCCAAGAAGAATCTTTGAAGCAAAAAGTCTATGGCTGTAACTGGTGGACAAAGACTCAACAGTAAATCTGCATTCCTTTTTTTTTTTATTATTCAGCAGTATTTCTTGACTGGATCAGGACTGTGCCAGGAACAGTCAGAGACAATTAAGACACAGTTCCTGTTTTTGAGGAGCTTGCTGTCTAGCAGGGGACATGGGTGTGTATATGTAGGAGGGTGAACAATAGATGGCATATACAAAAACAGTAATGACAAGTACCACAGCAGAGCTAAATTCAAAATGAAATAGGATCACTAAGAGTGGTGAGCACCCCAAACAGGGATAACTAAGAGTGGTAAGCATCCTGAGTAGGAATCACTAACAGTGGTGTTCACCCTGAGTGGGGATCACTAAGAATGGGATGAACCCTGAGTGGGAATCACTATGAGTGGTGTGAACCCTGAGTAGAGAATCACTAACAGTGGTATGCATCCTGAGTGGGGATCACTAAGTGGTGTGCACCCTGAGTGGGGATCACTAAGAATGGTGTGCTCACTGAGCAGGGATGACTAAGAGTGGTGAGCACTCTGGGTAGACATCATTAACAGTGGTGTGAACCCTGAGTGGGGATCACTAAGAGTGGTATGAACCTTGAGTGGGAATCATTAGGAGTGGTATGAACCCTGAGTGGGGAATTACTAACAGTGGTGTGACCCCTGAGTGGGGACTGCTAAGAATGGTATGAAGCCTAAGTGAGAATCACTGAGTGGTGTGAACCCTGAGTGGGGAATCACTAACAGTGGTGTGACCCGTGTGGGGATCACTAAGAGTGGTGTGAACACTGATAGGATCACTAACAGTCAAATGAACCCAGAGTGGGGAACACTAACAGTGGGTGTGAACCTTGAGTGGGAATCACTTAGAGTGGTGTGAACACCAAGTGGGCATCACTAAGAGTGGTGTGTACCCTGAATGGGGATCACTAAGACTGGTGTGCACCCTTACTGGGGATCAAAGACTGGTGTGAAACTTGAGTGGGAATCACTAAGAGTGGCGTGCACTGTAAGTGGGGATCATTAAGAATGGTGTGCACCTTGAGTGGGAATCACTTAGAGTAGTGAGCACCCTGAGTGGGGATCACTAACAATGATGTGAACCCTGAGTGGGGATCACTAAGAGTGGTGAGAACCTTCAGTGAGGATCACTAAGAGTGGTGTGAACCCTAAGTGGGAATCACTTAGAGTGGTGAGTACCCTGAGTGGGGATCACTACAGCTATGTCTGGTGGATCTCACCTGGGAGATGACAGTATCAGATCTGCTTAGAAGGGAGAGGCCGTGGAGCAGTCAAGGGCAGGAGACTACATATGGAGGGAGGCTGTTGTGAGGGAGTGGCTGTTCCAGAAGCTGATAGGAACAGGGCTGGCCTGCATGAGGCCCACCAACCCAGAGATACGCAGGTTCTGCTGGTGCTGAGACCCCAAATCTCTTGGAGATTAACACTAGGGCAGTGGTCAGGGGACTCAGATAAGCCCCTGGCCTTTGGAACATTTAAGTAGGGCAACGGTAGGTAGAGTGGGGCTTACTCGACATTCTGAACCCTTGGGCCGGCAGCCATAGGTGAGCAGCAGAGCACATGTAGCTCAGTGGAGCCCAGGCATGGGCTGCCCAGGGATGAACTGGGCCCTGCCACTCCCTGGCAAGTTTCTTACCATCTCTGTAAGTCAGTGTCCTGCTACACAGGGATGGCCCTGGCACCTACCTTGCAGGGCTGGTGTGAGGGTGAAGATTTAATCCATGGAAAGCATTTAGAACACTGCAGAACCCTGGAGGCCCTGGGTAAACATAAATTCTAGTAAGGTCTATTAAGGTAAACATAAATTTTAGCCTTTGGTCACCTGTGTCACATGGAATTCAAGCTGCTCTGGTTGAAAGGAAATGGTGTGGGTCAGGCTTCTTTTCCCTGCTTGTCCCTTGGAGTGGTCCTTGATGGAACTTTTCTACCAGTTTGAATATCACTGGACTTTCCATTCCTGGGGTTAATTTCTTTCTACGTGTATTTCCTAAACCCAAGGAGTTCAAGTGGGGTTACTACTGTACCAGGCCTAGAGCACAATTTCTGGGTGGTGTCTACTTTTTCTTGGAGAGCAGACTGCAAGAACCCAAGAGGGAGTAAGTCACCACTACCTGAAGTCATCAGTAGGATAATCCAGCCTAGGCCCAGGCTCCCCAGTATCAGAAGCTGGGCTCAGTTCCCTGAGAGGGACAACTGTGTGAATTCCACTCCAGGAATGGACATCCCTGCTGGTCCAGGAGGAAGGCTTTGGAGAGAGGTTTCCCTGTGGAGGAAAAACACCTTCCCCACAGAGTAAGAAGCTGTCGTCCTTTTCTGCTGTATGAGATAGCCTAGAAGGAAATTCTGTTATAAATGAGTTAATCCAAGTTAAGTGGTTAACACATGTTAAGCATGTAGTGAACCTTTACTTACAGCTGTTACTTTTACTCCATAATCCCAATTCTTCCTATACATATTAAAGTAGGTATGGTGCTCAGTGGGGTGAGTGGGCATTGAGAGCCCAGTGAATGTAAAGAACTGTAGTTTTAAAAGAATTCTCTCGAAGAAAAAGTCTCTTGTATTCTTCGTATTATGAACAGACAAAAGAAATTCACACACTATGACATGCTATATATATGAGGGGAAAATTAATCCTTTCTAGTTTGACTCAAGGTCACTTTACTGTCATTTTAAAGCCTACAATTTCTAGCTAAGCCAGATCCTGCAGGAATTCTAGCAGCGTTTACAGATTTGGCATCCATCCATAACAAGCAGAATGCTATGCAGCTGAGGATCTTTTCAGACTACCCTAAGTGAGACTTTATCACAGTACTGCTGACCCCAAATTAACAAGACAGTGGCAGTTCTAGAGGCAGCCCTTAGCTTCCATTAACAAAGGTTAGCTGTAGCATTAGGCAGAACAGTATACTCTGGTTACCAACCAGAATCTTATTAAGTTATAAATACATCTAATGACTTTAGTATTAGTTTCTTATTTTGGAATATGAGGGAAAAAATAGAACTCACAATCACTGGATCTAAGTAAAAGGCCACTATTTTTAATAATGTGTATTTACCTACAATATTGCTTATGAATTCTTTTTTTATAGAGCCCACATACTCCCTCAAAGGACAACTGTAACACTCCTAAAATTGTTCCATGCTATTTGCAAGGTTCAACTTTCATCTGTTTGGAGAAATTAAAAGTGGTACAAGGTTTAAAAATCAAATTGTTTGGTTTTGATTCAAGCTAGTCAAACCAGTTCAGAAAAAGACCATGAGACTTCTCCCACTCTCCTTTCTGGTTTCTTGTTAAGGAAAAAAACATTCCATTTGCACCCATCTTCATACACTGAGCTTTAAACACAGAACAGGAGAGCTGAAAGCAAGGCCTGAGTTCTTATCTTTCACTTATCTGTACCGAGAAAGAACATTATCTAAAATCATTCACCAAATAACGATAGACTGTTAGAGCAAGTTCAAGCTTACCTCATTTTTGATGACCTGTTAATTATCCATTGACCATGGACAAATTCTAGAGCTGTGCACCTTCCGAGACACCCAGGGATGGGACTGTCTCAAGGAATGTTTCAGTGGGTTGGTGAAAAGACGCAGTTCCTAAACAGACTATGAGGAAATCGAAAATAACTACACAGGTGTTAAATGCTCCATATGGGTAACACCCCTCACATCACACCCCGTCTGTTCCCAAGCACAAATGAACTGCTTCATCTTCTCCTTTCTCCTCACAAGACCCACAGTGCTGCTCACCTTCACCCCCGTGGCCTCCATCCCAGGGAAGACATGCACTGTGGGGACACTGCTTCCCAGGTAATGGCATTGTGGACTGCTGGCAACCAGGGCCTTGGTAGGGTCCCAAGAGTAGGGAAATGGGGTCAGAGACATCACCATCCTGCAAGAGCTGAGCTCCTTGTCCTTGGTCAGGATGGACAGGCCCTGCCTCAGATACAGGCTAGAAACGATTCTTCTGGGTGACTTCTTCCCCATTTGGAGAATGGTTAAAGTAGCTGAGGCAATCTGTAGTTGGCTTCAAAATCAGTATCGGGGAGGGGAGAAACCTCACAACAAACAGTGGTAACAGAAGGTTTGTGTGGGAAGGTGGTTGAGTTTGGTCTAAAACAAGCAGTGTCTCTGGTAATGAGCTGTTGTTAGGAAACACGTGGGGCACACAGCGCTTACAAGCCTTTGAAAGAGCACCACCGCTGTTGCTTCTAGGGGTTAGGTTTTGGGGTGGGGTGGGGGCAACACGAGGTGAAGCAAAGACCCAGTAACAAACATGGTGGTATTACAGAGCAATGGCCTGTACTGGCCTCAAAGTCCTGCACTTGAATCCCAGCTCCATTCTAGTTGCTGTGCGACCTTTAGTACCATAACCACCTTCTCTGA
Organism: Carlito syrichta; assembly: GCF_000164805.1. Lineage (NCBI taxonomy): Eukaryota > Metazoa > Chordata > Mammalia > Primates > Tarsiidae > Carlito > Carlito syrichta. Next base: position 34,023 of record NW_007248048.1, on the reverse strand, counting down.
ATCACAGTTGGCTCCTTTGTGACATGAGGACACCTAAGGTATCAGTCAGGGTCCTGACAGGAGACAGATGGCACACCCAGATGGGATGACTGAGGAGAGTTTCATGAAGGGACTATTTTAAAAGAGTGTGGACAGGGTTAAGAGACTCCAGTGAGGACAGTGAAGCACCCAAGGGCTGGCAAAAGCAGGGAGTTAGGACCAATCCTTGGCTTGAAGAGACAAGGGCAGGGTGTGGTTACCAAACCTCAGAAGTCCCTGACAGGGTTGCGGGCCTTGGCAGAGGAGCCCAGCCAGTGCCAACCCACACCTGGCAGGAGGGAGCCAGAGTGAATTCCCCAACTCCTCTCATTCACCAAGCTCCCCTGAGAGTGTCTCTGATGGACTCTGACCAGAAGCCAGGAGGACCGCTCCACAGAGGCCAGCCTCCTGGAGGGAAACACAGGGTGGGGAGGGGGCCCGGAGGAGCACACAGAGAGTATCTAGGACACCCAGATATTTCATAAGGCTAGTGGAGGCTTAAAATGAGAAAATAAACATAAATACCTGCACAGTACTCACCACCCATTTGATCAGACTATTTGGCATTTACTTATCAAAAGGCCACAATATAACTTTATTCTCAGGTGACAAAAGCCAGATATGGTCATCTACTCATAGCAAAAAACAAGACTTATACAAAGTTGACAGATAACATTTATTAAAACATGTTATACAAAAGGGCATGGTCTCTTCTATAAGAAGAAAATATTAAACAGTAACATTCAACGAAGTAAAACCATGCTGTACACTGAAGACAGCAATATATAAGACAAAACTATTCAACTTTTGCAACACAGGCATAACATTTCACAAAATATCAATAAGATATGCACCTAATGATAATCTGTTTATCATCAAATGGTTTTGTGGCCTAAGAGTCACCTGACTTGCATAAATAAAATATTTTTCAGGAAGAAACATTGCGAACCTCATAAAAGGAAAGAAGGCAGAAGCAACTAACATGACACAGGCTTCAAGCAAATTTTTTTTAAAAAAGGTCACATTTGCAAAATGTGTTCCAGCATCTTCCCATAGGGCACTATCAGTAGAGATCTGAAATAAGAAATTTGTACCTTTAAATATGTAAGTAGCAAAGAAAAACCCCAAACAAACCCTGGTTTCACTGAATAAAGTTAGTTACCCGTGAAAGCAACCTAGATCACAAAAGTGGCAGCACAGAAGGGATTGGGGCAACATGTTGCTGGTTTCCAGCATTCCTAAATTATCAGTCCTCATGAAGCAAACACTGGCTCTGCTGCAATGATGCCCTCTCCATCCCCACCAGGGGAGCTGCAACACACCCACTTTACCAGGGAAAGTATAGCTTTGTGGCTCTGCTCTGCCTCAACTTCACTTCTGCAGCAGCTTGGGTGTGCAAGCATCTGAGGGAGGTAGCCACTGAGGCAAAGCAGCTTCCCCTGGTTTAGAAGCCAGCCTAGGGTCAGTTAAGTTCAGCAAACATCCACTACACAGAGGGGCCCCTTTTATGAGGAAGGTGATTCCTAGAAACCAGAATCAACAAGCTGGGCCTAGGAGTGCCTGAGGGCAACTCAAAACACTGCAGAAAAAGTTACTGCAGTCTTTCCTCAGTTAGATGGTGACACCTACTTCACCAAGTGGGTTATTGTAACGTCTGTATCTAAAATTAAAGGCATGGTATAACTATTAATATTAAATACCACTGGTGGTGCCTTGAAGCCCTTTCCCATAGGGAATGGAGAAAAACCACAGTTAAGTAAGACTCAAAGTAGAGGACAAAATGCCTTGGTTGTAGGTCATTGATATGATCCCTGAAAGACCGAAAAATGTTACCCACTATCCAAACTCATTAGGAAGGATAAAGATTTTCTAAAGCTGTATTGAGGCTTAGGGGAGAGGCCATCACTCCAAACCAGGGTGGGGAGAAAAAAAGTTAAAAAGCAGAGTTTATAAAAATTCACGTTTACTATCTAAACTAAAGCAATCCCCTTCTGCTTCTCTGAACGGCCAGCACTTCAGATACCCAACCTGCTCACAGGGTCTGGCTGACTGATAAACAACCCCGATTTTTACCCTAACCCCAACTATCACAAAAAACCTAAAACAGCAGATGTGAGAAACTTATTTAAGTTCTACATGTAGTAGCTGATGTACAAATAAAGATTTTAATAAAAGACACTCTTCTTTTCACAACACATTAAATAAGTCCCAGCACAACTGTTTCCACCCAAGGGCCACCACTCCTGGCTGAACAAAAGCTCTCTCTCATGATTATGACAAGGGTGCTATGCTGACTTCAGCACAACTGAAAGACATGATTTTCCCAGAATATCTTTATTTTACCTCTAGACTCTTCTCCCCAAATATCCCAGTGCTCATATGAATATAGTATTTAATGGGAAACAGCACATCAAACCTTCCAAACAGGCAGAAAATGTTTTGCTAATACCATGAGAAAGGGTCATCAGCTTCTGGCAGAACAAAATGGATTCAATTCCTTAGTACTGAAATTAGTAGGTGTCATAAAACAATTCCTCCTCACACATAATGACTAGGATTATACCTAAAACTCATGAGAAATGGAGAAGGCAACTGAGCTGGATTGTACAGTCACCTTTATATACTTCTGTCAGGTACACAGAGAAAGGACTATTAACTGGTGAAGTTTCAACACTAAGAGAATATTAATGTGGCAAACAACCAAGAGGTAATATCTAGTTTCTAGGTTTAAAAAAACAATATATATATATTTATTTATTTATAATAAAATCTTAAATACAAAGTGCTTTTTTATATATCGAGAATGATACAGTGTTTGTGAATAAATCCCTGTTTGTAATCTTGATTACAAGAGTTAACTGGTAAATATTTTCTTTCCCCTTTCCAGACAATGTTCAGTAAGTAAACACCTTGGTATTAGGAGCTTGAGAATCAGAGGCCATTGCCAGCAATGTCTATCACATTAGAGCTAAGCCAAACTTTTAAAACAAAATTTCACCCCAAATCAAAGAAAAAAACATTTATATTTTAAGGAAAAAATATAATAGACCAGTACGTTGACAGAAAAGATGACATATCAGTAAGCACCCTGTCCTACCCTGGTTATAACCTCAGGTACATTATATAGCGTAAAAGCATTCTGAATATATGCTTTCTTTTTAGTCTAAACATCTGACTGATTCATAGAAAAGGTCTCAGAATAGCTGCTTTTCTTGGTTTTTGGTAGGCAAAGCTTTGTGGACTTGTAAATTTAAGAAGCTTTATCTATAATTTGGGAGCATAAATCTGTGACTACTTTGCTAAAATTAGGACTCCTTTCCCCTTATAAAACACATTCAAGTCCTCATGAAGAACTGGCAGTATTAGCTCAGCATACCTTCTAAAGAGCATAACCCCAGCAGTGTATTTTCAAGACTCTTTTTTTGGGGGGCAGTTTGCTCCCTTCAAGTATAACCTGCCACTCACAAAATTCTGCTTCTCTCTGCAACTCTCACTCTGACAAGTGTCACTGCAGCACTCTATTAACTCCCAAAGTTCACAGGTAACTTAGTCATGACTTTTGGCTCCTTCCCACTAACTGTGGTCATTGACTGCCCTCTTTGTGAAGCAGCATAATCTAAGACAGAGCAACAGCTGCAGCAACCAACGGTACCTGGTCAGAGTCACAGCGTAGGTATCTACTAACTGCTGAGTAAATTCCACTGCGTGGATGCTACAATTAAGCAAACAGGATTTGGGAAAGAAAACCAATTAGAAACACCTATCTCAGGCATCCTAGAGAATTAAACTCAACCTTAGTACTAAAATATAAAATGTTGCCATACCAAGAGTCTGAAACACCTTGTGACAGTAGTGGCATCTTACAGAAACTGAAGTTTGTATCGTTTATTGTTTCATGCTTAGAATGTCACCCTCTTAGCAACTCCAAAGTTTTAGTTAAAATACCCTTTAGAAAAAAACCAGACATCAGAGGTCTGTTAATCAATTTCTCATCCTAGGAATCACAATATTTGTAGCTTTTATATAAGTAGCATTTCATTCAGTGAAGCAGCTACCAAAACAAATCCACATTACCTAAGTATCTATATAGTAGAGCAAAAAAAAATTTCAGCATGACCTCATAATAATGAGTGCAAAAACTGTTGCCACCTGAAATGGAACTAGTGCGTTGGAGGCCAGTTCCAAGTGCAGGTGTCTAAGTCCACCTGTCTTAATTACAACTGGCCTGAACTTTTACTGAACTGGGCAGGAGGTTAACTTACCACCATTACCCATTCCAGGCCAGAACTGGAACACACAAATTTGAGGAATTAGATTTTTTAATTGGCCTACTTAGAGCTGGTCTTTCAGAAATATCTTCCTTTTTTTTAAGCTTCTCTCATAATAGCAAGTAGCACGCATCATCTGTGCCCAGATTTGCATTAATTACCATAGTTTATTTTTGTGCATGCCACTCAAGGGCCAGATCCTATTTTTAGTTAGCCTCAGTTGTATTCTGCTCAGCCTTTGCAGCTTCATAGGACTTGGTACAAGAAGTCACATGCCGGTGGAAACTGTCCCTCCACATAAACCTCTTTGCACAGATATTACACTCATACGGCTTTATGCCTGTGTGAATTTTCATGTGGCCCACGAGATGGTGTTTCATTTTGAATTTCTTACCACAAACACCACAGCCATAAGGCCGGAGACCGAGGTGCATGCTCATGTGTCGATCTCGCTGACTCTTATGAGTGAAACTTTTCCCACACTGACAAGGATACAGTTTGTCAGTGGCTGAGAATCCTAAGTGGGAAGCTTCTTCTTTAATCCCTGTTACCATTTCAATATTCTCATTGTAGCCTGCTGCTAGGGCAGCCTCCTGTCTATGCCCAATGAGATTTCCATCTGACCTCTCTCCAGAAAACTCTTCCATGGAAGAGCCATAGAAATCCACTTGCTCATCATAATTGCTTTCATCAGCCTGTTCATCAAACTCTGCTTCCACTTTTTTTTCCCCTATGTGAAAGTCCTCCTCCACTCCTGAAGGCTGGACTGAGTGCTCTGTCTGCATAGTATTGATAGACTCAGTGACCTGATGCTCATCGTAGGCTGCATGCACATCCATGCCTTCACAGGCCTGCTCTAAGCGCTCAGGCTTCACATGGATCCAGCGTTTGTGAGCCATTATGCTGGGTTTGCTGTACATGGGCCGGGTGTAATGGAACTCGGCGCTGTCGCTAGCCCCCTCCTCCCCATCCTGGCTCGCCATTTCAGTACTCAGTCGGTCATGCTCTGTGGATGAGTTGCTGGGCAGGTATTCGTGCTCAGTGAGCTGAGATGACAGCTCATCTTTGGTGCTCTCCTCTTCATTCTCACCATCCCTCAGTTCCTGGGCTTTGGGGAAATCAGTATGACTCCCTGAGCCCAGCTCAAAGCTCTCTACCAGGCCATTATAACTACTGCTGCTTGGAGATTGGTGGTCACTGCCATGGTTTAGCTTCTGACAAAGAACAGTAGGGTTTCCCTCTAAAACCTCAGTGCATTTGTCTACCACATGCCACATCTGGAGGAAACTTGCTGCTGTCAAGTAACTAACAATTTCTGGAGCAGGCATTACTAGGCGTCCTGTATAACTAGATAGGAGAATGTTTTCAAACACTCTTGGGTTCATCACATCAGGCAAAACAATTCTTCTGCTGTTTTTCAGGAGTACCTGGTCACAAAAGTAGGGTGAACTGGCAGCAAGAACAGCTTTGTGTGCCCGGAAAATGTGGCCTTGGACAACAATGGAGACGTCACATAATTGTCCTTGCTGGCGCTGCTGGTTCAGTTTCTGCAGAATGGTACTGGAAAAATCAGGAAATTCTACTCGAAAAGAGTTTGTTCCAGGCTCCATTTCATCACAAATCTTGTTCAGTGCTATAAGAGAAAGAAAAATTAGCACTAATTCTAACCCAAAGAAAAACTTATTGTAACCCCTTCTCCATCATTAAGACAACTAAGATAAGTTTCAAAGTTCCATAAAGTCCCTGAGCAAGGTTTGCAGGTATGAGTATGCCAAAGCAAGAACTACCAGCACTCTTCATGGAACTCTGGATTTTGCCTCTCTGTCTGTGGGTAAGAGAATAGAACCCACAGTGACTGGATTTGTAATACACACAAATCACCTAAGTAAAACAAAGTATTGTAAATACTTTGTACTGTAAATATTTCTAGTTAAAATAAACATGATAGGTCAAAATGACTTTTAAGTGACAGGGTCTTGCTATGTTGCCCAGGCTGGAGTGGCGTGGCCATTCACAGGCATCATCATAGTTCACTAGAGTCTTGAATTCCTGGGTTCAAGTGATCCTTCCATCTCTGTCTCCCGAGCATGGGAGTACAAGACATATGCCACCACCAGCTCAAAATGATGAGATTCAACTCACATTCTATAAGCTGTGTTAAGTAAGGGAGGGAGAACAGAATTATGTGAAGCAGGAAAAGCATATGCAAAGGCTCTGAGGCAAGAATGCATTTGGCCTTTGTAAGGAACTGAAAGGAGACCATTAGACTAGAGTCCAGTGAAGGAGTAAGGGGAAAGGAGACCACAGTTGTAGGGCCAGGACAATTGTGCCTTTGGTCTTTCAGCACCAAAGGGACACAGTTGCTGTCTCTGACTGCTGTCTGAATTTTACCCCTTTAAGAACTTCTAATGATGTAAAGCAGGATGAAACTGCAAAATGAGTATTCTTTCTGTCTGGTGATCTCCAAACTATCAAGTGATAGACTGAAGAGGATAATAAATACTGTCCCTGCTACTGAATGTATCCAATCAGAAGATAAAGTTATAACAAAGAGCAAGGGATTGCCTGTATTGCTACCGTAAATATATTCTGTGGGGTAAGTCAAGAATTAGAGACAATTCCTAATAACAGCACTCAAGATGAGCTCTGCTAGAGATCTTGTCCATGCCCCATAAATCTGTAGCAAATTAAAACACTAAAAAACACAAAAGGCCAGAAGCGGTGGCTCATGTCTGTAATCCAGCACTTTGGGAGGTTGAGCCCAGGAGTTCTAGACCAGCCTGGGCAACACAGTGAGATCCTGTCTCTACAAAAAATAAAAAAATTAGTCAGGCATGGTGGTGTGCATCTGTAGTCCAGTTCTACTCAGTAGGCTGAGGTGGAAGAATCACCTGAGTACAAATGGTAGAAGGTGCAGTGAGCTGTGATCATGCCACCGTACTCCAGCCTTGGACTGAGTGAGACCCTAACTCAAAAACAAACAAACAAAAAACTCAAAACACTCAAATGATTTATCACTGCTATTTGTTACCCTACTCTAAGACTATATCCAAACACTCCTAAATACCAAGTTTTCTAAGAGTGACATAAAAGAACCAGACAACCCGAACAGACTGTGTGATTCCAAAGCCTATTTTTCCTATCATATGATTACTCTGCTTCTTTGAAGATGCCCAAATGCCAGATTAGTGCAAAACAAAAATAGACCATGAAATAAATGATTCAGGTATGTGTAATTTCAAGAGGAAAAGGAGACTATATAAATGAAAAGACTAGAAGTATAAATTCTGAGAACTACACCTGGGTGAACAGATTCTCTGCTAGATCTCAACACTGTAGAATGTTGTTTTTAGATATCTGAAAAAGGGGGTGGGGGAGGATAATACATGCACATGTAAAAAAAATGTATAGAAAAGTGTAAAAAAACTCCATCATTTATTTCTAGTCTCCCCCAAAGGAAATCACCATTAAACTTCTGTATATATTTCTAGAAACCTCTCTGTGCATATATCAGAATAAATCGTATATATCCTTTAAGAATTCCTACTCAAATGGGTTCATTACCTACATTTTATTCTACACTTAGCTTTTGTCACTTAATATATCTTGGAGATCTTCCCGTATTAGCACAAAGAGAGCTGCTAACTCATTCTGTTTAATGGACACATAGCTTCCTATTATATGGATGTATCATAATTTAAGCAATTCTCTTCTTATAGAATTTCATTTGGCTGGGGTTTTGAAATTACAAGCAATGCTACAATGGATATCTCTGCATAACTACCTTGGCATACCTTTAGAAATATCTATAGAATAACTTCCAACAATGGAATTGCTGGGTCAAAGGGCTGTGCATTTAACATTCTGATATATATTACCAAACTACCTAAAAGGTATGGTCAGTCATATCCTTGGTTCAAATAAATTTAATGATTAATCTTATTGATTTGTAGATTTTGTCATAATTCAGTTAGCTGGCTTTATAGATATTTTGCGACAACTAAATTTTTGTAAAATAACCATTCTTTGCTTTCATGACTCCAGGGTTTTGTGTCAAACATAGAAGGGCATTCTCAACTCCAAAGTTATTTTTGAAAGTAAAAATGAAAAGAAATACTACAGTTTTTGTCTTGGTACCATTTAAAAAAAATCAAATCATGTAAACCTTAAATACATAAAGTTTATTTTGGCATGAAGAATAAGGTCAGGACTCAGTTGTTTTTCCTCCAAAATGGCTAGCATATTTTTCTAACAGCATTTGTTGAATAGTTCACTTTTTTTCATAAAGCTCAAGTATCTGTTGTGGAATTCTAGGTCACAGAGAATAAGAATATAAAAACAGTTATACAAAAATAAATGCCATAAGCGAGGTTATAGAAAATGGTGGAGCAGGAAGCTCCATGGGTTGGTCCCTCCACCGATACAACCAAAGAGCTGGAAAAGTGATTTTAGATCTCCGGAAGTTGATCAGACACTTACAGCAATCAAAAGAGTGTTGGATGAAGGGAGAGACTGCTAAACCTCAGAAGAGAGCAGCATGGGTAAACCTTAGCCCTGCTACAGCTTGCAGGAAGTCGGTCTGTATTCCTAGAGAGCTGGCTGATACCAGGGTGGTAAGAACCTTGTCCTCCAAAAATGTAGAGGTGTGCATTTTGGCCAGTCTGCAGACTCACACAGCTTTGTTTTGGACCCCTCAGGCAGCAGTGGTTTCCCTGGTGGCATCTATCATGAGATTTAAGAACACAGACACACACACACACACACACACACACACACACACACACCCCAGATCCAGTCACTTAATGAAATGTCAGGTCACAGGCTGGCTATACATATAACAAAAAAGAAATTTTCAGTGACTACATACTACAAGGAAGCCAGACTTTGCAAAATTGTTTAGAAAAGTCATGACAGAGACAACTATAGCCTCAACGAATAACAAAAGCAATTCCCAAGGAGGAGGAGAATCTGATTTCCAGAATTATCACAATATAATACTTAAAATGTCCAGTGCTCAACAAAAAAATTTGAAGCATGCATAGAAAAAGGAATAGATGGCACATTCATAGGAAAAATAATTAGAAACTGTCCCTGAGAAAACTCAGACATTAGAATTACTAGTCACAGATGTTAAATCAACTGTTTTAAATATGCCCAAAGAACTAAAGACAACTATGAATAAAAACCTAAAGAAAATCAGGAGAACAATGCCAATAGAGAGAGAGAAATTATAAAAAGAAACCAAAAGAAAATCCAGAGCTAAAAAGTGTAACAGCTGTGTTATGGGTTGAAGGATATCACCCTCAATGCTCCTCAGTTTATACGCTGAAGCCCTAATACCCAGAGTTTGAATGTATTTGGAAATAGGGGCTCCAGGAGATGACTAAGTAGAGGTCATTTTAATGGGCCCTAACATGATATGACTGGTGTCCTTATAAGATAAAATTTGGACAAACAGAGACACCAGGAAGGCACATGAACAAAGAAAAGTGAAGAGCTGGGGAAAAAGCGGAGAAACCAAACCTACTGATACCTTGATATTGCACTGTTAGCCTATAGAACTGTGAGAAAAAAAATTTCCAGTTTAACTTTAAGCCACCCAGTCTATGGTACTTTGTTATGGCAGCCCTAGCAAATTAATATAAGCTGAAATTAAAAATTCATAAGGGAGTGCAAAGGCATATTTGAGCAGGCAGAAGAAAAAAATTAACAAACTAAAAAGAAAAGGGTTATTAAAATTATGCAGCTAAGGAGAAGAAAAAAAAAAAAAAAAAAAGAACACAACCTGAGGCACCTGTGGAACACCATCAGTCACACACATCATAGGAGTCCCAGAAGTAGAAGAGGCACAGAAAGGGGTTAAAAGAATATTTAAGAAAATAATGGTCACAAACTGCCAAAAATTGATAAAAGATATAAATCTACACATCCAAGAAGCTTAACAAACTCCAAGCAGGATAAAGTTAAAGAGATCCACATTGAGACTACTATAGTCAAATTGTAGAAAGCCAAAGACAAGGCAGCAAGAATCTTGAAAGCAGCAAGAGAGAAGCTTCTAGTCACACAAAAGAGATCTTTAATAAAATTAACAGTTAATATCTAATCAGAAACCATAGAAACCAGAAGACAGGAGGACAATATATGTAAAGTACTTAAAAGGATACACCCAAACACCAAGAATTCTACTTCTGGCAAAACTATTCTTTCAAGAATGAAGGAGCCATTTTTTCTTTTTTGAGAAACTGGTCCATATCAGGTCTTTCTACCATGAATCTTCCCTTTTCCTTCTCTTCTTCTCACAAATAAACTGTTTTTTTTTTTTTTAAAAAAAAGGAGAAGGAGAAAACAAGACATTTCTAGATAAATAGAAGCTAAGGATGTTCTTGTAGACCTGCCCTACAAGAAACACTAAAGGGGTCCGTCAGGCTGAGATGAAAGAATACAAGACCAAAATTCAAAGCTGCATAAAAAAATAAAGAATACTGGTAAAGGTAACTACATAGGTAAATATAAAGCCACTATAATCGTGCTTTTGGTTATAATTCTTCTTTTCCTATATGATTTATAAGACAAATACATATAACAATAATTATAAATCTATGCTAATAAGCACACAAAGTATATAACTACAATAATCTGTGACAATAACAATATGAAGACGGACAGAAGATATACAGAAGTGTTTGTACTGAAATTAAGTTGGCATTATTCATGCTAGGTTTTTTGTTTGTTTGTTTTGAGTCGGAGTCTTACTCTCGCCCAGGCTAGAGTGCAACAGCACAATCGTGGCTCACTGTAGCCTAGACCTCCTGGGCTCAGGGGATCCTTCTTCCTCAGCCTTTGAGTAGCTGGAACTACAGGAGTATGCCACCATGCCCAGCTAAATTTTTTTTATTTTTTGTAGAGACAAGGTCTCACTATATTGCCAAGGCTGTTTTCAAACTACTGGATTCAAGCAAACATCCTGCCTCAGCCTCTCAAAGTGCTAGGATTATAGGTGTGAGCCACTGCTCCTGACCATGCTAGGTTGTTACAAGTTTAAAATATTAATTGTAAACCCCAAAGTAACTACAAAGAAAATAATTAAAAACATACATGAAAAGAAGAGAATCAAAATGGTGCACTACAAAAAAAGCCTCCCCAAATATTAAAAACTGGGAGGTGGGGGAGAGTAATGAAGAATTGAGGAATAAAAAAAATAAGATATACAGAAAGCCAATAGCTAAAAAGTAAAGTTAACCCTTCCTTACCAGTAAATGGATTAAAAATAAGGCTATATGTAATCTACAAGAGACTCATTTTATTTTATTTTTTTATTTTTATTTTTTTGAGTTGGAGTCTCACTCTGTCGCCCAGTGGCACGCTCCCAGCCACTGCAGCCTCCACCTGCTGGCCTCCGGCGATCCTTCTGCCTCAGCCTTCCAAGTAGCTGGAACTACAGGCACGAGCCACCAAGCCCGGCTAATTTTTTGATTTATTGTAGAGATGAAGTCTCGCCAAGTTGCCCAGGTGGGTCTCGAACCTGCGGGTTCAGGCAATCCACTCACCTCAGTCTCCCAAAGGCGTGGGATTATAGACGAGCCACCAAGCCCGGCTAAGAGACTCATTTTAGATACAATGACACAAAGAGGTTGAAAGTATAAGGATGAAAAAAGATATTCCATGTAAAGAGTAACAAAAAAGACTTGCACTATAACCAGAATAGATTTTAAGTCAAAAAAGATTACAAGGAAAAAAGAAGGAATTACACATTGATTAAAAAGGTTCAATCCATCAAGAAGATATAACAACTATAAGCATATATACACCTAAATAGAATCCCAAAATATATAAAGTAAAAGTAGACAGAATTAAACAGAGAAATAGACAGTTATACAATAATAGGTGGAGATCTCATTACCCCACTTTCAAGAATGGGTAGAAAAACCAGACAGAAGGTTGATAAGAAAATAGAAGACTTGAACAACATTATAAACCAATTAGATCTAATAGAAAGACATATACAGACATATTTTGGAGATACTGCAGGTTTGGTCCCAGAACACCACAAAAAAGCAAACAGCACAATAAAGTGAGCCACACAAATACTCCCAGTGCATATAAAAGTTATATTTACACTATACTATAGTCTATTAAGTGTGCAATTACATGAAAAGAATCATATATATACCTTAATGTACATACTATAATACTTTAAAAAACATTTTCTTGCTAAAAAATGCTAACTACAATCTATCTGAGCCTTCAGTCAGTCAAATCTTTTTGCTGGTAGAAGGTCTTACCTCTATGTTGGTGGCTGATGACTGATCAGGGTGGTGGTTGCTGAAAGTTTGGGTGGCTGTGACAATATTTAAAATAAGACAACAATAAAATCTGCCACATTGATTGTCTCTTCCTTTCATAAAAGATTTCTCTGTAGCATGCAATGCTGTTTAACAGCATCTGCCCACAATAGAACTTCTTTCAAAATTGGAGGCAATCCTCTCAAAACCCTACCACTGCTTTATAAACTAAGTTTATGTAATATTCTAAATCCTTTGTTGTCATTTCAACGATGTTCACAGCTTCTTCCACAGGAATAGATTTCATTTCAAGAAACCACTTTCTTTGCTAATCCTTGGGAAGCAACTCCTCATCTGTCCAAGTTTTATCATTAGATTGCAGCAATTGAGTTCCATCTTCAGGTTCCACTTAGCTTTCTAGTTCCCTTGCTATTTCTATCACATCTGCAGTTACTTTCTCCATTGAAGACTTGAACTTCTTTCAAAGTCATCCATAAGGGTTATGATCAACTTCTTCCAAATTTCTGCTAATGGAGTTATTTTTATCTCCTTCCACAAATCACAAATGTTCTTAATGGCAACTAGAAGGGTGAATCTTTTCCAAAAAGTTCTCACTGTACTTTGCCTAGAAATCCACCAGAGAAATCACTATCAATGGCAGCTATAGCCTTACAAAATCTATATCTTTTTTTTATTTCTTAAACTCCTTTTTATCATGTGTTTCTTAATAAGACATGAAAATTGAAATTATTCCTTGATTCACAGGCTGCAGAATCAGTAGGCATGAAAACAATACTAATGACCTTGTATACCCCCATCAGCATTCTTGGTTAATCAGGTGCATTGCCAATAAGCAGTAATATTTTGAAAGGAATCTTTTTCTAAGCAGGAGGTCTCAACAGTGGGCTTAAAATACTCAGCAAACCCTGCTTTAAACAGATGTGTTGTCATCCAGGCTTTATTGTACCATCTAGAGAGTACAGGCAGAGTAAATTTAGCATAATTCTTAAGGGCTCTAAGATTTTCAGAATGGTAAATGAGCACTGGCTTCAACATAAAGTATCCAGCTGCATTAGCCCCTAACAAGAAAGTCAGCCTGTCCTTTGAAGCCAGGTATTGATTTCTCTTGAGTTTTGAAAGTCCTAGATGGCATCTCCTTCCAATATAAGGCTATTCCATCTACACTGAAAATCTGTTGTTTAGGGTAAGCCACCTTCATCAACGATCTTCGTTAGATCTCCTGCTTACCTGTTGCAGCTTCTACAGCAGCACTTAAGGTTTCACCTTGCACTTTTATGTTACGGAGACAGCCTCTTTCCTTAAATCTCATAAACCAACATCTGCTAGCTCCAGACTTTTCTCCTGCAGTCTCCTCACCTCTTTCAGCCTTCATAGAAATGAAGAGTTAGAGTCTTGTTCTGGACTAGTCTTTGGCTTAAGGGAACATTGTAGCTGGTTTGATCTATTCAGTTTACTAAAATTTTCTCCGTATCAGCAATAAAGCTACTTCACTTTCGTATCATTCATGTGTTCACTGGATTAGCACTTTTAATTTCCTTCAAGATCTTTTCTTTTGTATTCATAATTTGGTTAACTGCTTAGTTCAAGAGGCCTAGCTTTTGGCCTATCTCAGCTTTTGACATGCTTTCCTCACTAAGCTTAAACATTTTTAGCTTTGGATTTCAAGTATGAAACACATGATTCTTCCTTTCACTTGAACACGAGTCCACTGTAGATTAACCTAATTTCAATATGGTTGTTTCTCAGGTAATAGAGACACCTGAGGAGAGGGAAAAAGAGGGGGGAATGGCTAGTTGGTGGAACAGTCGGAACATAACATTTATTGACTAATTTCGCCATCTTATATGGGTGTGGTTCATGGTGTCTCAAAACAATTACAACAGTATCATCCAACATTACTGATCATAGATCATTATAGCAGATATAATAATAATAATAAAGTCTGAAATATGGTGAGAATTGACAAAATGTAGCACAGAAACATAAGTGAACACATATAACAGGAAAAATAGTACTGACAGACTTCCTCAGTGCAGGGTTGCCACAAATCTCCAAATTGTAAAAAATGCAGTATCTATGAAGCACAATAAAAAGAGGCATGCTTATACAGAACATGACACCCATCAAGTACACATGGGATAGTCTCCAGGACAGACCATGTTAGACAATAAAACAAGTCTTAACACATTCCAAAAGACTGAAATACAAAGAATTTTTCTGCCTACAATGAAATAAAACTAGAAACTAATAATGGAAGGAAAGCTTTAAAAATGACAAACATGTAGAAATTAAAAAATATTCTTAAATAATCAATGGATCAGAGAAGAAATCACAAGAGAAACTAGAAAATATTTTGAAACTAATTAAAATGAAAACACAAAGTCGGGCTCGGTGGCTCAGCCTGTAATTCCGTGCCTTTGGGAGACTGAGGTGAGAGGATTGCCTGAGCCCGCGGGTTCGTGACCCGCCTGGGCAACTTGGCGAGACCTCATCTCTACAATAAATAAAAATGAGCTGGGCGTGGTAGCGCATGCCTATAGTTCCAGCTACTTGGAAGGCTGAGGCAGAAGGATTGCCAGAGCCCAGCAGGTCGAGGCTGTGGTGGCTGGAAGCAGCGGCCACTGCACTCCAGTCTGGGTGACTCCAACTCAAAAAAAAGAAAAGGAAACACAAGCCAGGTGCAGTGGCACATGCCTGTAATCCCAGAACTTTGGAAGGTAGAGGTGAGATGATTGCCTGAGTCCAGGGATTTGAGACCACACTGGGCAACTTGGTGAAACCTCGTCTCTACAATAAATCAAAAAATTAGCCAGGCATGATGATGAGTGCCTGTAGTTCCAGTTACTTAGAAGGCTGAGGTGGAAAGACTGCCTGAGCCCAGCAAGCTGAGGCTGTGGTGTCTGTTGAGTGTGCCACTGTTTTTTCCTGAGCAACAGAGTGAGACTCCTACTCAAAAAAAAGAGGAATAAACTGGGCTCGGTGGCTCAGCCTGTAATCCCGCGCCTTTGGGAGGCTGAGGTGAGTGGATTGCCTGAGCCCGAGGGTTCGAGACCGGCCTGGGCAGCAAGACCTCATCTCTACAATAAATCAAAAAAAAAAAAATCAGCTGGGCGTGGTAGTGCATGCCTGTAATTCCAGCTACTTGGAAGGCTGAGGTGGAAGGATCGCCGGAGCCCAGCAGGTCGAACGGCCACTGCACTCCAGTCTGGGCAACAGAGCAAGACTCCAACTCAAAAAAAAAAAAGAGGAATAAGCCGGGCTCGGAGGCTCAGCCTGTAATCCCACGCTTTGGGAGGCTGAGGTGACTGGACTGCCTGAGCCCGTGGGTTCGAGACCCGCCTGGGCAACTTGGGGACACCTCATCACTACAATAAATCAAAAAATTAGCTGGGCGTCGTAGCATGCCCCTGTAGTTCCAGCTACTCAGAAGGCCGAGGCGGAAGGATCACCGGAGCCCAGCAGGTCGAGGCTGTGGTGGCTGGGAGCACGCCACTGCACTACAGTCTGGGCAACAGAGTGAGACTCCAACTCAAAAAAAAAAAGTAAGAATTTAAAAAACAAGAAACACAACATACCAAAACTTATGGGATACAGCAAAAACAGTGCTTGGGGAGAAATTTATTGCTGTAAATACCTACATTAAAAAAGAAGAAATATCTCAAATCAATAGCCTAACTGTATACCATAATGACATGGGATAAGAAGGGTAAACTAAATAAAAACGACCAAAAGGAAAGGAATAATGAATATTAGAGCAGAGATTAAAAAATACAGAAAAATATCAATGTACAACACTGTTATTCAAAGCAAAGCCTGATAAAAGTACCATAAGGGAATTACATACTGAAGGAATTCAGAGGAGGGGACCTGGTATACCCTACAGTTATATATCCTAGCACTATAAATTTTGGGGAGATCAGGGTAAGAAGAGACAACTAGACAGGCATATAATTCTTCTATCTACCATATCCTGACAGAAATAATCCAAGTAACAGGGAAAAATTGGCCTGAGTATTGGAACTTAGAAAACAGCATTATCTATATGACACAGAAATTAAAGATATAATAAAGATGGAAACAGATTAAAGGGGGACACTTTCCTGCAATTCCACTGCCTATAGTAGCAGCCATCCTGACAGAGATTACTCCTTCATATAAAGGGCCTGAACTTAAAAGTTAGGGTGGGCTATGGGTCAGACAGGTCCTGCAGATTGGCAACAAACAGAGGTGGGTGGTATTAGGATACCAAAAGTTATACATTGCCTCAGCAGGAGAAAAAAAAATCTTAATATGAGAGGGTGGGGCTCAGCAGCCCCAGGAAGGAAGCAAAGGTAAGGCCATCATTTACCACCTGGGTCAAAGAGACCCAGAGGCTCCTGGTATCATAATTTCACCAACACAAAAGGAAGTGCAAGGAGCTCAAAGTTCTCCAGAGTGCCTAAGGCCTACTCTCCAGCCTCAACCATTCCACTCAAGCTAAGCTAGGTGTCAAGATGGTTCAGTCCTATATGCAGTTTAATAACTAAGAGCTGATACTAACAACATTCAGGTACACAGCGAGGGATCCAAAAACAAATTTCAGACCTGAACAGAATGTTTCCCTCTCAAGAATAAACAAGCCGGGCTCAGTGGCTCAGCCTATAATCCCGTGCTTTGGGAGGCTGAGGTGAGTGGATTGGCTGAGCCCACGGGTTCGAGACCCGCCTGGGCAACTTGGCAAGACCTCATCTCTACAATAAATAAAAAATTAGCCGGGCATGGTAGCGCATGCCTGTAGTTCCAGCTACTTGGAAGGCTGCGGTGGAAGGATCGCTGGAGCCCAGCAGGTCAAGGCTGCAGTGGCTGGGAGCGGCCACTGCACTCCAGTCTGGGCGACAGAGTGAGACTCCAACTCAAAAAAAAAAAAAAAAAAAGAATAAACAGAATACGACTAGTATGAAGTCTGTGAACAGATTCCACAATATCAAAAAGAAAAAAATGGCCAGCCTGTAATCCCACACTTTGGGAGGCTGAGGTGAGTGGATTGCCTGAGCGCGCGGGTTCGAGACTCGCCTGGGCAACTTAGCAAGACCTCATCTCTACAATAATTCAAAAAATTAACCAGGTGTAGTAGCGCGTGCCTGTAGTTCCAACTACTTGGAAGGCTGAGGTAGAAGGATCACCAGAGCCCAGCAGGTAGAGGCTGTGGTGGCCAGGAGTGGCCACTGCACTCCGTCTGGGCGACAGAATGAGACTCCAACTCAAAAAAAAAAAGAAAAAAAGAAAAAAATGGCAAGAAATAGACAAAGAGTACATTTTAGACATCATTTTTTTTTTTTTTTGAGTTGGAGTCTCA
>NW_007248048.1:8035-16079 GCF_000164805.1 Carlito syrichta | reverse complement strand
TCAGCCTTCCGAGTAGCCGGAATTACAGGCATGCGCTACCACGTCCGGCTGATTTTTTTATTTATTGTAGAGATGAGGTCTCGCTGCCTAGGCGGATCTCGAACCCGCAGGCCCAGGCGATCCACTCACCTCAGCCCCCCAAAGGTGCGGGATTACAGGCTGAGCCACCGAGCCCGGCCTAGACATCATTTTTAAACAGATGTTTTTCACAAGCTTCATGAAAAGTCTCTGAATAAAGAATATGGAATATGAGACAAAACAGAAGAATGATATGACAAAAAGAGCTGACTGAATAAACAATAGGATATAAGGAAGCTAATATAGTGCATACATTTACACAGGCAACAAGCAGCAGAATTACAACTGTAGAAAATGGAATAAATCAATGATGTAAAAGGTACTTTGGGGAACTTCTAATAGAATACAGGAAAGGGATAAAAATATGAAAACAGTCAGAGAGAGAAGATAATAAAGCTGGATTACAGAGAATAAAGATCAATGTACAGCTAATATTCTTGAGAGAAAAGAACCAGAATAGGTGAAATAATCAAAATTGTTTAATTTAAAAAAAAAAGTCCCTGGCTGGAAAACCTTGAGTAGAGTATTCAGAAGAGCCTTACCTCAGTAATGAGGACAAATTAATTCCAGACAAAATGTAGTTCAGGTGCTGCCAAACAAAGATTAAAAATAAGCCTCAAAAGGATCAAACTGTTTCCAATGTAATTATGTTCCAAAATGAAGTTTGAGAACATTTACATAATACAAAAATATCCAGCACCAAACAAGGTAAAATTCATATCTGATATCTAAAAAATCACCAGGCATGCCAAGAAGCAGGAAAATATAACCCATGGTATTTGGGGTGGGGGAGTGTGGATGGGAATCAATCAATAGAAACAGACCTAGAAATGACACAAATGTACACAATTGGTAAATAATTCTCTACTTTATATGTTCAAGAAAGTAGAGGAAAGATTAAGCATGTTAGGTAGAGACAGGGAAGGGGGGAGAGGGGGAGGGGGAGAATGATAACAGAATTAACACTGCAGAAAAAAAGATTAGTGAATTTAAAAACACAGCAATAGCAACTACCCTAAATAAAACATAAAGAGAAAATGAAAAGAAAGAAAAAGGAAACAGAATGTCAGTAAACTGTAAGACAACTTAAAAATGCCTAATATATATAAATGGGAGGCAGAAAATTACATATGTCAAGTTATGAGACTTGTAAAAACTGAATATGTATACACACACACACATATATACATACATAGATATGACAACAATAGCTGAAACTTTTCAAATTTGATGAAAATTACAAACTCACAGACCTAAGCAGCTCAATAAACCCCAAGCATAAGAAACATTAAAAACTGGGCTCAGTGGCTCAGCCTGTAATCCCAGCACTTTGGGAGGCCAAGGCGAATTGACTGCCTCAGCCCGCGGGTTAGAGACCCACCTAGGCAACTTGGCAAGACCTCATCTCTACAATAAATCAAAAAAATTAGCTGGGCGTGGTAGCACACGCCTGTAGTTCCAGCTACTTGGAAGGCTGAGGCGGAAGGATCGCCAGAGCCCAGCAGGTTGAGGTTGCAGTGGCCGGGAGCATGCCACTGCATTCCAGTCTGGGCAACAGAGTGAGACTCCAACTCAAATAAAAAAGCTGCACCGAGGCACATAATCAAATTACTTAAACTTACTTAAACTGATGAAGAAAAAAAGCTTAAAAGCAGTGAGAGAAAAAAAACCTCTTCTATTCAGAGGACCTCAGAAGCAATGAAAGCCAGGAGGAGACAACAGATCACATTTTTACAGTACTGAAAGAATGAAAAAAAAACTGTCAACTTAGAAAACAGTGAGAGAGGCCATTGCCACCACCATTGCAGCCATTGCCTTGCTAAGCTATGGTGTGACCACGTGCTCTTTGAGCTATGGCCAGGCCATGTTTCCTGGTTTTGGCCCCCTCTCCTACCTTGGGGAGGTAAATCTCCTCTTTTTCTCTCTTTCAAATTTACTTTCTAAATAAACTACATTTTTTTTTTTTTGGAGTCTCACTGTCACCCAGACTGGAGTGCAATGGCCGCTCCTGGCCACCGCAGCCTCGACCTGCTGGACTCTGGCGATCCTTTCGCCTCAGCCTTCCAAGTAGCTGGAACTATAGGCGCGCACTACCACGCCTGGCTAATTTTTTAAAAAAATTTATTGTAGAGATAAGGTCTCGCCAAGTTGCCCAGGCAGGTCTCGAACCTGCAGGCTCAGGCAATTCACTCACCTCAGCCTCCCAAAGCGCGGGATTACAGGCTGAGCCATCGAGCCCAGCTATAAACTACATTTTTTCATCTAAAAAAAACAAAAACAAAAACAGAAAAAAATATTTTTCAAAATGAAAGCGAAATACAGTAAGTCTCCTACATACGAACAAGTTTCATTCCAAGAGCACTCTTAAGTCTGACAAAGTTAGCCTAGGTACCCAACTAACACAATCAGTTACATAGTACTGTACTGTAATAGGTTTATGATACGTTTCACACAAATAATACATAGAAAACAAACACACACAAAAAAACATTTTACAGTACTGTACCAGCTACATCACCACTGCTTTTATACTTGCTTCTGGACATCCTGGACTTAAAATAAAACACTGTACTCTGTACTCTATGCAGAACTGTAAAGTACATAAAAGTACAACCATGTGTAGAGGATGCACACATGTGACAATATACACAAACCTGGAAAGGCAAACATGAACTAACTTACATGTTTACATCTTTGAAAGTTCGCAACTTGAAGGTTCATATGTAGGAGACTTACTGTACTTTCTCAGACATAGAAAGGCTGAAATAATTGATCACCAGAAGGGTCAAAAGTAAAAAGAAAAAAAGAACAGGTAAATGAAAACAAAAATCAGATAAGCAATACAATACTAATATCAAAGTAAAAATTCAGTGAAAAAAGCATCAAAATAGGATGAAAGCTGATTGTTAACTGATAAATTCTATAATTCATAAGTTTACCTTATGAATTTCTTTTTGGAATTAACAAAGAGAGATTTATTAAAGGAGGGATCTACCTTTTGAACTTTTATATATCAAACTTAGTAGAGTGCTAGAAAACAAAACAGTAGCAGAAACGTAATTGTAGTAATAAATGTAAATATCCCTCTTTTAATCCTGAATAAATCAAATAGGTAAAGAATAATAAGGTTTAATACATATAATAAAGGATAAACAGGTTCAGACAGTTATCATTTATAAAGGTAATTTAACAGAAATATATCAACCTCTATATCCTATTCCTTATTTTCCAGTATCTATAGGACATTTACAAAAATGATTATATACGTTGTCACAGAGAACATCAATAAATTCCCCAAGGCAGAAATGCATAGGACATATTTGATTACATGTGATTATATGTGATAAAACTAAAAATATTAAAAATAGAAGCCGGGCTCGGTGGCTCAGCCTGTAATCCCGTGCCTTTGGGAGGCTAAGGTGAGTAGATTGCCTGAGCCCACAGGTTTGAGACCCGCCTGGGCAGCGAGACCTCATCTCTACAATAAATCAAAAAATCAGCCGGGCATGGTAGCGCATGCCTGTAATTCCGGCTACTTGGAAGGCTGAGGCGGAAGGATCGCCGGAGCCCAGCAGTCGAGGCTGTGGTGGCTGGGAGCGGCCACTGCACTCCAGTCTGGGCGACAGAGTGAGACTCCAACTCAAAAAAAAAAAAATAGAGAGGGGAGAAGGGGACAAAGGAATAGGGTAGGAGAAAATTCATTAATTTTAAATATAAACTTTGGTATCAAAACTGGACAAGAGTAAAAAACTACAAGTTAATCTCATTTATTAACACAGAAAGAAAAATTATAAATCACATGGCATCCTAGTTTGTGATTAATAGTGCATTATAAGTATGGCACACTGAAGAAAAATGAGTCACTCCTAGACTGGTAAAATTACCATCAAAAAGCCATTTCACAAGATCTCCCTTGGTTCTCTTCCAGTTAAGAGCAATGCTGGTGACACACAGATCATTCATTACCTATGCTTCATTTTACAAGTGACAGGGAATCATGGGAGATAAATCTAGAAAGGCCAAATGGGATGTAGGCACTGGGGGCAGCACTGAAACTTCTCAGTGATATGCTGAGGTTGATGTGTTGATGGACTAAAGCAAGAGGAAGTCTGAAGCAGAGGCTAATTAAGATTTCAACAAGTATAGTCTAGGTCTAGAAGTAATAAAAGTAACAGTGGAGATGGAAAGTAAGTAGAATGGATGGGACTGACAGAATTGGTAGGCAGGAAGTAGCAGAAGTAATGAAAGGTCAAATGATAACATAAAGAAAAGGAACAGATGACCCACAGAAAGGGAGAAAATATTTGCAGATCACATAACTAATGAGTGACCTGCATCCAGGACACCTAAAGAACCCTTACTGTTCAATAATAAAAAGACAAATAATCCAATTGAAAAATGGATAAAAATTTGAATATTTTTCCAAAAAGATACACAAATAAACAATAAGCATATGAAAATTGCTCAATTATCAGTAGTCATTAAGAAGACACAAAACAAGCCGGGCTTGGTGGCTCAGCCTGTAATCCCGCGCCTTTGGGAGGCTGAGGTGAGTGGATTGCCTGAGCCTGCGGGTTCAAGACCCGCCTGGGCAGGCGAGACCTCATCTCTACAATAAAATCAAAAAATTAGCCAGGCGTGGTAGTGCGCACCTGTAACTCCGGCTACCGGAAGGCTGAGGCCAAAGGATCTCCGGAGTCCAGCAGGTCGAGGCCGCGGTGGCCGGGAGTGGCCACTGCACTCCAGTCTGGGCGACAGTGAGACTCCAACTCAAAAAAAAAAAAGAAAGCACAAAACAAAACTACAAAATACTTTTTCTCACTCACTAGAATGGCTATGATAAATATGATAGACAATAACAAATGTTAGTGAGGCCATGCAGGGATTAGAACCTATACGTTGGTAGTGGGCATGTTAAATGGTACAGTTGCTGTGGAAAACAGCTCGGCAGTGCCTCAAAAAGTTAAACTAGTTATCACATAACTCAGTTATTCTACTCCAAGGAAAATGAAAATATAAGAGGTCCACATAAAAAGTTGTACATGAATGTTTGTAGCAGGATTATTCATAAAAGCCAAAAGTGGAAGCAATATTATGTCCATCAACATATGAATGGATAAACAAAATGTGACATATCCATAAGATAAAATAAAAAAGAACGAAGCACTGATAGATGTGGCAATACGGCTGACCCTTGAAAACATTATGATAAATGAATGAAGGCAGACACAAAAGGCCACATCTTGTAGATTAGTGGCTGACAAGAACTAGGGGTAGAGGAAATGGGGAATATCTGCTAATTGGGTTTCTTTTGGGTAGACAAAAGTTCTCTTTTTTTCTGTCTACAGGCATACGCCACCATGACTAGCTATTTTTTTTTCTTTTGTAGAGAGATGATGATATCTTGCTATGTTGCCCAGACTTATCTTGAACTCCTGGGCTCAAGCAATCCTCCTGCCTCAGTCTCCCAAAGTACTGGAATTATAGGCAAGAGCCACTGCACCTGGCCTAGGGGGACTAAAGTTCTAAAATTAGATTGTGGTAATAGGTATGCCCACTTGTAAGTATACTAAAAAAACCTCTTCACTGCCTATGAGTTGTCTCTACAAAGCTGTTTAAAAACTAGACTAATGCAAGAAAAATTGAGGTGCCAATGCCAACTTTGAAGTTTAATGACAGGGAAAATAGGAAGTATTAATTGGAATAATAACAGCAAATACAATTTATTAAATATATACACAAACATAAAGTTCTTCACACAGACATTGTACCAGAGCCTGTACGAAGCACATGTATGTTCTATCTCACCGAATCCTCACAACAACCCACTTGATAGGTATTTTTATTTCCACTGTACAAATAGGAAACAGACAAAGAAACTCATAATAAGGATCTCATAATAAATTGGTAAGTCAGGATTCAAATTGACGTGTAACTCCAAATCCAATATTTCCCTAAGCTAAAAAAAAAAACTCAGAAAAACATAACATTTATGAAATTAAATGATATATCAGTGCAAAGTATGGCAGTGAATGGTCTTAAACCGTGTAACATGTCCTCTTTAGAAGAGAAGTAGCAAAATAATCTTCTGGTTCAGAGCAATTCTGAACCTACATTATTAGTTTTGCTGAAAGAAAAGGTCATCCAACTAGTAAGTAGTGAAGTTGAGATTTAAATTCAAAGCCCTTGTTCAGGATCATTATAGTCTGAGAGGTACAACAGAATGGAAGGTAAAGGTGAATACTACTTTCACAAACTAAATAATCTATTATATATACCACGTTCATAAACTCCAGGGTATTCACCATTCTCAGATTTAATAAAGCAGCAACAGTTCTTCTAAAACAAATATACTAAGTCCAGCTCACTCCTACCACGCTGCTTGGAAGCTATCTGGCTTTTTTAAAGCAAAAGATGAAGGACAAAATATTGAAGAAGATTCCCTCCAACTTTGATAAGTTTAATAGTAGCCACTATTTATTATTCAGCTAAACAACTGTATGTCAGGTTTTATACACTACTTAAACATAGATTAAACATCCTAAAAACAGATGACAGCAATAGAATAGAAAACCAGACCCACCAGCTACTTATCTTGAAATCCTTCAGAGATTTATTTAATCAGAGCATATGGTAATTTGCATGCTCACTGTATAAAGCATATTTAAACATAGTAAATGTTGCTTCAGTAAATTTAAAGTCTGGCACAAATGTACAAAATTTCCAACATATCCCATGCCTACCAAAATTCTTTAAGAGTCAAACGCCTTACAGTTCACAAAGCATACCATGTAAATCTTGCAAAACTCTTGTATCATTGTATCCATTCTAAAGATGAGTAAACTGAGGCTCAGATTAAAAGAACTGCTTAAGGTTATACATCTCAGAAGTGGTATGTCAGGTCAAATCGATGTGTAACACCAAATGTAATATTTTCCTATGTCAAAAAAAAAACACTCAGAAAAATTTATCTGAAATTAAATGATCTATCAGTGCAAAGTATAGCAGTGAATGAACTTAAACTGTGTAATATATCCTCTTCAGAAGAGAAGTAACAAAAGAATCTTCTGGTTCAGAGCAATTCTAAACGTACATTATTAGTTTTGCTGAAAGAAAAATGATTACAGTAAATAATATATATATATATTTTTTGAGTTGGAGTCTCACTCTGTCACCCAGACTGGAGTGCAGTGGCCACACCAGCCACTGCAACCTCGACCTGCTGGGCTCCGGTGATCCTTCCGCCTCAGCCTTCCAAGTAGCTGGAACTACAGGCGCGCACTACCACGCCCGGCTAATTTTTTGATTTATTGTAGAGATGAGGTCTCACCAAGTTGCCCAGGCGGGTCTCGAACCCGCGGGCTCAGGCAATTCACTCACCTCAGCCTCTCAAGGCGCGGGATGAGCAGTCATTTTAACATTGCCTAAATCTCATGTTTTTCTAGCAGTTCACTTTACTGTGTAATCACTAGCCAAGGACAGAACCAGTTTCTCAGAGGTAGCTATTGATATTGCTTTACAACTCCCTCCTCAGCTTGTTTTGTAGTAATTAGCCTATTTCAAGTATTTACCTCCACCCATAAAATCTAAGTTAACTAACCACACCCCTTGTGACCTGCATGACACAGACCCCATTACCATGGCAGCAGTCTTGTGACTAACCCACCCATCTGCCTGATGTCCATCACCTGACCTCAGTACCTGTGCTCACCTGCCCCTTTATGATGATGTGGAGCAGATCACCACCCAAACTCCTTAACAACCTTCCCCCATCAAAGGGAAGGATTAAAAGGACTCAACCATGAGCAGCCAGTCACCATTGCCTTACTAGACTCTGGTGTGGCCATGTGCTCTTCGAGCTATAGCCATCATCATGTTTCCTGACTTTGGTGCCCTTCCCGACCTTGGGGAGGTAAATCAAGCAATCTCTCTCTCTCTCTCTCTCTCTCTCTGTCTCTCTCTCTCT
>NW_007248048.1:6065-8015 GCF_000164805.1 Carlito syrichta | reverse complement strand
CCCGCGGGCTCAGGCAATTCACTCACCTCAGCCTCTCAAGGCGCGGGATTACAGGCAGGCTGAGTCACCGAGCCCGGCTACAGTAAATAATTTTTAAAACTATTATAAACAAGTTTACAGTTTACTTAATGTAAAGCTGTATTCCTGGGATAAAGTTCCTTATGCCATGGCCATCAAAAGGCAATATGAATGAATTAAGAAGAGGAACCCATTTCAGTTTGCTTCAAATTAAATCACATTGACTTCCGAAAGGAAAAATCAGGGTGCGATGTAAAAGGTGCTGATGCCATTCACTGCGTACATGTGTATTCACTAATAAATGTTACATACGTATGTCAGTAGCAGAAAGAAAACTAATCAAGACTGACAATTTTGGTTATATTAACTATCATTCTGCAACTTCATAGCTTCTGCCTTTGTATTTTTTTAAATAAACTTTTTATTTTGTAATAATTTTAGATTTTCAGAAAAGTTGTAAAGATAGTCCAGAGTTCCCATATACATTTCACCAAACACTTCCCTTTAATGTTAATATCTTACACTACCATGGGACATTTGTTAAAACTAAAAAACTCATATGGCCAATGACCATGTAATTTTGCAGAATTAAAATATTCTTTGGAAAAGTACTTTTGGTCTACTACCATTGTCAACCCGTATCCCTATAATTTTTCCTTGTACAAAAGGTTCTTAAATAATTAGCCAGGCCTAATGTGCAGTGGCTCACATCAGCACTTTTGGAGGCCAAGGCAAGAGGATCTCTTGAGTCCAGGAGTTAAGACCAGCCTAGGCAACATAGTAAGACCTTGTCTCTACAAAAAAAAATTAAAAAACTAGTAGGGCATGGTGGCATGTGTCTGTAGTCCCAGCTACTCTGAAGGATGAGGTAGAAGAATCACTTGAGCCTAGGAGTTTGCAGCCACAGTGAGTCATGATCATGACTGCACTCCAGCCTGGATGACAGAGTGAGACCCTATCTCATAAATAAAACCAAAAAACTTCCAGGGCAAGCATTCTGTTGTGGTAAATTCTCTGAGATTCAAAAGAGAAGACACTAGCCCTCTACGTATCAGTCATATTTCCATTACATTTCAATAAAACCAGGGAAATGTTTTTAATGTACCCTCATAGGCATTAGATTTTAGGAAAAGAAACTCAAATCAAGATAGTTCAAATCAAAAGGCAGAAATAGTACTCATTTCATGAAATTAACAACAAACCAACAAATTTTAAAAAATCTTTTTTCTCCAATATGTTATGAGTAAGACAAAAGTCTCTTTCTATTCTAACTAAGAAATATAAATAAAGTGAAAAGAAAAAGTTCAGGAAAATTATATACAGCATATTCAATTGATTTTAGGACACATTTTAAATTTTCTGAAATCAGAATGCGATCAACAGGTAGGAGTTTTAATAGTTGTCACTAATAGTTTTAATAGTTGTCACATTGACTCATGCCTGTAATCCCAGCACTCTGTGGAGGCTGAGGCAGGAGGGTTGCTTGAGCCCAGCCTGGACAATATAGTGAGTCCCTGTCTCTACAAAGATAAAAAAATTATTCAGGTGTGCCAGTGAGCGCCTGTAGTTTCAGCTACTCAGGAGGCTGAGGTGGGAGGATCTCTTATACCCAGGAAATCAAGGCTGCTGTGAGCCATGATTGTACCATTGCACTCCAGCTTGGGCGACAGGGCAAAACCTTGCCTAAAAAAATAAATAAGTAAATAAATAGTTGTCACTGCCTGAGAATGACAGTGCGCTGCTGAGAGCCTCATCAATGGTTTTGATGGCACAAAGGATGACATTGTGTGGAAAAACCATGGACACACCCTGTGTTTAAGTGCATACAGAAGAGTAGGACTTGGAATGTTAAGAAGTTTAAGCCGGGCTCCGTGGCTCAGCCTGTAATCCCGTGCCTTTGGGAGGCTGAGGTGAGTGGATTGCCTGAACCGC
>NW_007248048.1:0-5255 GCF_000164805.1 Carlito syrichta | reverse complement strand
GAGATGAGGTCTCGCCAAGTTGCCCAGGCAGATCTCGAACCCACGGGCTCAGGCAATTCACTCACCTCGGCCTCCCAAAGCGCGGGATTACAGGCTGAGCCACCAAGCCCAGCCAGTTGCTACGTCTCATTAGAAAACTTGATAAACTATCTTAAAGACAAACAGCTTAAACAAGAAAACATAAAATAAAAACAAAGGCCTTCTCCATAAGAAAACACAAGAAATAACACATAAGTTTGTATTATGATAATAAAAGTGCTATTTTTCCAAACTTATGTATATGAGTTTTCATATGAAGACTAAAATTGTCAAGTTTCCTACAAGTAGGAATCTGCTTGATTCTGCCAAGGCAAGAATCTGCTGCAAGTGGAAAGCGTGAGGAAGATTTTAACCAAACTCCTTTTCTGAGGACCCCAGCTATAGCCTCTGCTGTGAAGAAAGTAGGCATCAATAAACATAAATTCAACTAAATGTTGAATTTAGTTACAGAATGAATTTTCTTTTTCTAAGTTGGAATTTCACTCTGTCACCCAGGCTGGAGTGCAGTGGCATGCTCACGACCACCGCAGACTCGACTTGCTGGGCTCAGGTGATCCTTCTGCCTCAGCCTTCCAAGTAGTCAGAACTACAGGCACGTGCTACCACACCCAGCTAACTTTTTGATTTATTGTAAAGATGAGGTCTTGCCAAGTTGCCCAGGCTGTTCTTGAACCCGTGGGCTCAGGCAATTCTCTTACCTTGGCCTTCCAAATTGCTGGGATTACAGGCGTGAGCCACTGTGCCTGACCCAGAATTATTTATTTATTTATTATTTTTTTATTTTTGAGTTGGAGTCTCACTCTGTCGCCCAGACTGGAGTGCAGTGGCTGCTCCCGGCCACTGCAGCCTCAACTTGCTGGGTTCCGGCGATCCTTTCGCGTCAGCATTCCAAGTAGCTGAAACTACAGGCACGCACTACCACACCCAGCTGATTTTTGATTTATTGTAGAGATGAGGTCTTGCCAAGTTGCCCAGTCAGGTCTCGAACCCACGGGCTCAGGCAATCCACTCACCTCAGCCTCCCAAAGGCGCAGGATTACAGGCTGAGCCACCGAGCCCGGCTCAGAATGAATTTCTAAAGTCATTTTTAAGAAGAGCTTATTGGTTTCAGGAGTCTCCAATGAGTACTTTTTTGTTTTGCATTTTGTAAAATATGCATAACATAAAACTTAACAACTTGCCATTTTAGACATTTTAAATTTACAATGCAGTAGCATTTAGTGCATCCACAATGTTTTGCAACCATCACCACAACCTATTTCCAGAACTTTTTCATCATCCCCCAAACTCTGTATTTCTTAAACAATGACTCCTCCCCCAGCCCCTGGTAAGCTATATTCTACTGTCTCTATGAATTTACCTATTCTAGGTGCTTCATTTAAGTGGTTTCAAATATTTGTCCTTTTGTGGATGGCTTATTTCTCCCATGGTACTTTTGCAAAGCAAAGAATAAATTCTAATGATTAGGTTTCTCATAATTTAACTAAACATACTGACACAATCTCTGAACTAAGCATGCAGTTCTCCCAGAAATCTTGCTACCATTCCAAAAGCCCCAAGGGAGACCGCAGTCTGACCCTTTCTTAGCCTATAGGCAGCCCAGTTAAATAGCTGCAACTCAAAGAGAAGGCTCCAGAGAGCCCTGGGTAAGCGGATGGAACAAAGGGATTTAGGGAGCTGTGCAGTCCTGAAAAACCATAGGCAAGAAAAGGCAGGATTCATTAAACTGCTTTGACCATGAGATGGGCTCCTGTCTGTCTGTCATTCGCTCCTACACCCTGACAGTTAGGTTAGACGACACCTGTCAAAGTTAGGGCCAGATGACGGTCGAGTCACTGAGAATGTCATCAGTGCAGCAAGCTTCATAGGGTCATGAGTCACTTTCCATGGCTCAGAGGTCCCGGCAGAACTGCCCCGCCCAGACAAACTCAGGGAAGACACAAAATTGGCAGAAAAAGACAGGTGGCCAAAAAGCTGAACCGACAAGCCTTGAATTAAGGGCTGAGCGGCAGTGAGAGGTGAAGAGACACAGAAACAAGGTGGAGACAGAAGTAAAGACAGGAGCCAGAACAGAGGTATTTCGGGGACATATAGTGGAGAGAAACGCCAGGTTGACAGAGGCCAAGTTGAGAAACAAAAAGGGCAGGTTACAACAGGTAACAGAGACAGCAACAAAGGTGAAACACCAGAGGAAACTGAGAAGACCAGGAGCAGCCTTTCTCCCGGCCTCCGTTCACCCGGCCTCGCGCACCGGTGGCTCGAACCCGAGGCCACCAAGCCGCGCCCACCTCAAGCCCCAAAGGCCAACGGACGGACGAGGACGGGATCTCTAAGCGCTGTGTCCGGCGGATCTCTACCGCCGCGGGGTGACCTTGGGCGAGAGACTGCCCCGGGGGCATGGTGTCGCGGTCTACGCACCGGGAAGGCTGGAGACCGCAGGAGTCGAATTTGGGGCGCTGGGACGCCAAGCCCCCGTGCGGGGGTTCAGTCTCCTGATCGATGGAATGGGCCCGGCGGGGCGGGTGGCGCGCGCGCCGGGGCTCGCGGAGAGACCCACAACTCCCCCCACCGGCTTTTCCTCCCCCCATCCTTGTCGCCTGTTGTCCCGACCCCGCCGCACCTGCCAAGGGCTCAGCGCTCACATCCCCCGCCCAAGGGATCCTCTCCACCGCCGGCGCCAGGCCCGTTCCAGCAGTCGCCACCGGGACAGACTCAGCCTGCGCCTCCCGCCCCCGGAAACACTTTCCGGTGCCGCCCCCAAAACTGCCAGTACTTCCGCGGGTGCGTAAGATGGAATGCGGTGTGCGCATGCACAAATTACATTCGGGGGGCGGGGCGTCGGGGATCGCTCCGAGGGGCAGGCGCTTGCGCAGTACGGCCTGGAGCGGGTCAATCAGGTTTAGGGATGGACTACTTTTTTGGTAATTGGGGAACCAATACCGAGTTCTACCCCCTTGTAAAACCTCGTCCTGTCTCAGCTCCCCTGTCGGAGATCAAAATCCGTTTCTGCCTCCACAGCACCCATCCCTCTGTTTGGCATGTAGTGAATGCTCAGTAAATGTTCCATGGAAGAACCCTTCTATGTGGCTGGCACTGTGCCGGGCACCGGCGTCGCAAAGATAGTGGGACAGAAAGTCTTCCTTTAGTCTGCAGTGCTCCCACCCTAACAACCCCTCCTACCTTCTTTCGCCCTTTTCTTCCTTTACTTCTATTCCCCCACACGTTCGTGTAGACAAGAGGTAGGTCTTTCGCGGTGGGACTGGAGCTTCTTACCTTTGACCGGTTTAGAGACCAAGTGCCTTTTTTGTGGAAGAACTAACTCATAGTAACATGAAATCCAGTCAGCTGCAAGGATTTGGTCACTGTGGCTTATAGATTTAGGGTAAATGCTCTTGCCAAGTCAGACACGCCCCTGCGATATTGTTTCTGCCCAGTTTTCCAGCTGTTGTGCCTGTCTTGCTTGTTCTTGGGCTGTAGGACTTGGGAGTATTCAGAGGAATCTGGGACTTTCTGTTAGAATTCTACAAAAGCATTCTTGGAAACAAAACCACAGAAAATAAATATGGAAACACAGAAATGGGAATGGGTGCAGAACAGCTTGTCAAAGATTCTGCTTCAAGGGTAGATATGCTGCAGCTCCTTTTTTACCCAACTGTGACAATGTACCCTCAACAAAGGCCTCCAGGAATTCCCTCAGATAGGGTATTCTAGTAACTGCCCTGTGTCTTCTGGCCCCAACAACACCACCACCACCAAAACACTCATTTTGTTCAGGTAGCAGAGGTCATCCCTTGACTTCATCTCAGCTGGAATAGATGACTCATAATTGGCCCAAGTCATTAGTGGTAATATCTTTCTATTAGCCAGTAATTGGACTAGACATGGTCATGTGACCAACTTCTTGCCAATAATAAGTAGAAGCCATTAAATGGGAGTTGTAAAAAAGTTTTTTTGCTTGTTTGGTTGGTTTTTTTTTACAAAGGCTACTAGGACTTCTAGTTATGTATACTCCTTAAGTGCTTTGCCACTTTTATTTTCTTCCCACATTTTCTTCTTTCCCTTTCATATATGTAAGTAAGCTTGCAAGAAAGTCAGGAGAATCATCTGAGGATAGGCGGAAAATGGAAACACATGCCAAGGAAATTAAACAGATTAATGTTCCAAGGTTATGCAGAGTTACTGTCCTCATCTGTTGGTGCAAGTGCTGTACTGACAAGTAATTTGAAAATCATCTCTGAGATAGGTAAACATGATACTGCTACCAGCTGTGGGGATGGGGGCATTTACCCAAGTCCAGGTAGGATAAGAGCCAAATTGCAACCCCCTGGTGAAGTATAAACTAGTGGAGATAGGCAGCAGGTAAAGTTGTCTCTCTTTGCCAAGGCTCTGGTGGAAAAGGAAAACATTCACCCAGAGGATTTATGGCCAAATTCTGGTTTCACACAGCCACACAATTTGTACAGTCCAGAAGCCTACAAACTGAACATTTTAATTTAAAATGGACCTGAACAGATGGTACCTATAGTACTTGGACAAAACAAACACAAATTCTCTCTCTTTTTTTTTTGAGTTGGAGTCTCACTCTGTCGCCCAGACTGGAGTGCAGTGGCCGTTCCTGGCCACCGCAGCCTCGACCTGCTGGGCTCCGGCGATCCTTCCGCCTCAGCCTTCCAAGTAGCGGGATTTACAGGCATGCACTACCACGCCCAGCTGATTTTTTGATTTATTGTAGAGATGAGGTCTCGCTGCCCAGGCAGATCTCAAACTCGTGGGCTCAGGCAATCCACTCACCTCAGCCTCCCAAAGGCACGGGATTACAGGCTGAGCCACCAAGCCCGGTTACAAATTCTCTCTTGAAGAGCTCACTGTCAACCCAGGTCTCAAAGAACTCCCACAGATAGGTTTCCAAATGAATATAAACTCTCAATCAGAAACCACAAAACCCATGAGGAAATAAGCAGAGAAGTAAAAGCAGCAGAGGTAGAGCCCCAACTACTTTAGATATTAGACATTATAGAGCCTGGACATAAAATAAGAATACTTTAAAAATAAAAGGGGGAGGGTGGGAGCTAAAAGCACAAGAAAGGATCAAGATGCTCTTTTTTGTTTGTTTGTTTTTTGAGAAGACAGGATTTTATTGATAGGACAGAAAATCTCCCACAGTGGGAGGGGGACCCAAAGGGATTGCCCAAGATCGCTTTTTTTTTTTTTTTTTG
>NW_007248047.1:2061-5011 GCF_000164805.1 Carlito syrichta | reverse complement strand
CCTACTTAAGTCAGCTGGCAACCAGCTGGCTAGCAAGTTAAGTCAGGTTCTCTAGCCAGCTGTTTAGCTAGTTAGCTATGTAGTTAAGTCAGTTGTCAAGCCAGCGAGATACATAGGTAGCTAGTTATATAAGTCAGCCGGTTTGGCAACTGTCTAGCTAGTGATGTCTGCCAGTTGAGTCTGCTGGCTAGCCAGATGGCTAGCCGGTTAAGGAATCTAGTTAATTCAAGTGGTTAGCCAACTGGTTAGCTAGATATCTTGCTAGTTTTATCAGCTGGGTAGCCAGCTGTCTGGTTTAAATCAGGTAGTTAAGTCAACTGTCTAGCCAATTGGCTATGTAGGTAGCTAGGTAATTAAGTCGGCTGGCTAACCGGCTGGCTTACTAGTTAATTCTGTGCGTTAAGTTATCTGGCTAGCCGGTTGGCCAGCTAGGTAGCTAGCTAGTTAAGCCAGCCTGCTTGCTGGTTGGCTATCTACTTAAGTAAGCTAGTTAAATAAGCTTATTAGCCAGAAGTCTAGCTAGTTGGCTGAAAAGTTAAGCTGGTGGATTAGCAGCCTGGTCAGGTAGGTGACCTGCTAGTTAAGGCAGCTAGCTACCCGGCTGACCAGCAGGGTGGCTGATTACTTAATCCAGCTGGCTATCCGACTGTCCCGGCAGCTGGATGGCTATTTAAGCTGGCTGGCTAGCCACCTAGTAGCCCACTAGCTAGCTAGTCGTCTGCCTAGCTAGCTATCCAGCCAGGTAGCTAGCTAGTTAAATCAGTAGGCTAGCCATATAGACAACCAGTTATCTAGCTCGTTAAGTCAGATGGCTAGCCAGCTATCCAGCAAAGAAGCTAGTCAGCTAGTTAAGTCAGCTAGCTAGCCAGCTAGCTAGTTAAGTCAGTTAGTAACTCAGCTAACTATTCAGCTAGCTAGTGAAGTCTGCAAGCTAGAGAGCTGGATAGCTTGTTTGCTAGCTGGTTATGTCAGCTAGATAGCCAGCTAGCTATTCAGCTAGCTAGTTAAATCAGCTAGCAAATCAACTAGTAACTTAGCTAACTAGTCAGCTAGCAACTCAGCTATCTGGTCAGATAACTAGTGGGTTCGCTCACTTTCCATCAGGTCACCTAATTAGTCAACTCACTTGCCTGCAATCCGGTCAGCAAACTGGTTGGCTTGCTCGGCAGCCAACAGGTCAACTAAATTTTTGGCTCAATCGAAGGTCAACAGTTCAGCTAACTAAGTGGCTACCTCGCCAGCTGACTAGTTACATTAGCTCACCAGTTGGCTCCTTCGCCAGCCAAACAGGTTAAGGCAGCTCACATGTCAGGTCACTTGCCAGCCGATTAGTTAACTCAGCTCACCAATCGACTCATTCACTGGTTGAAGAGTTAACTCTTCTGACCATTCAGCTCACTGGCTAGCTGACTAAAGTCAGCTGACCAGTCAGCTCAATCACCGGCTGACTAGTTAAGTCAGGTGACCAGTCAGCTCACTCGCAAGACGACTAGTTAAGTCAGCTCACCTGTGGGCTCACTCACCGGCTGAAAAGTTAAGTAAGATAACCGGTCAGCCAAATAGCCGGCAAACGATTTAAGTCAGCTAACCAATTGGCCGATTAGATGGTTAACTGGTCAGTTGACAAGTTAGGTCAGCTAAATTGTGGGCCAAGTTATGTCAGTTAAATAGTAGGCCAACTAGTCAGCCGACTATTTAGGTGAGCAAACTAGCCAGCCAACTAGTTAACCGAGCTAACTTGTGGGCCAAATAGTCAGTCAACTAATTAACCCAGCTAATTAATCAGCCAACTAGATGACCGACTTGTTAAGCCAGCTAACAAATCAACCGAGTAGTCAGCCAACATGTTAAACCTGATAAGTAGTCATCTGCATTGTCCGTCAACATATTAAGTCACTTAGCTAACTCATTACCCAACTGATTAAGACAGCTAGATAACTGGTTTACCAAATAGTTAAAACAGTTAGCTAACTCATTAACCAACTCGTTTAGTCAGCTAGCTATCTCATTAGCCAACTAGTTCAGTCAGCAAGCTAAGAAAAATAGCTAATTAGCTAACTAGCTAACTCAGCTAGCTAATACAGCTAGCTCACTAGTTAGCAAACTATTTAAGTCAGCTCCTTAAGCCTGCTAACTAAATAATTTGCTAACTAGTTAAGTCAGCTAGTTATTCAGCTAGCTAAATAGTTGGTTAACTATTTAATTCAGGTGTTTAAGTTAGCTAGTTAACTAGTTAAGTCAGCCAGTTAAGTCAGCTAGCTAAGTAGTTAAGTCAACTAGCTGTCATCTAGTTGTCAGCTACCTAATTTAGTTAGCTGGTTAAGACACCAGGCTATCTAGTTAGCAAACGAGTTGAGTCAGCTGTTTGAGTAGGCTAGCTAACTAGTTATCTAACCATTTAAGTCAGCAGCCATAGTCAGCTAGCTAGCCAGTTAGCTAACAAGATAAGTCAGCTGGTTGAGTCAGCCTGCTAGCTCATTATCTAATAAGTTATGCCAGATTATTAAGTGAGCTAGCTAGAATGTTAGATAATGAGTAAGCTTAATTAGCCTTGTGGTTAAGTCAGCTAGCTAGCTAGGCAGCTAACTATTTAAGACAGCTTGTTAGCTAGGTAGCTAGGTAGTTAACTAATTTCTTATGTCAGCTGGCTAGCTAGTTAGCTAGCTAGTTAGCTAACTATTTAAGTCAGCTGGCTAGCTAGGTAGTTACCTTAAGTCAGCTAGTTAAGCCAGCTGGCTAGCAAGCTGGCTAGCTAGTTAGTGAGCCAGTTAAGTCAGTTGACCAGTCAGCTGGCTAATTAGTTAATTCAGCTTGTTAAGAGAGCTGGCAAGTCAACTAGCAATGTAGGTAGCTCGCTAATTAACTCAGCTAGATAACTACCTGGCTAGAGAGTGATGTCAGTGAGTTAAATCAGCTGGGTAGCCAACTTGGTAGCTGGTTAAGTCAGCTA
>NW_007248047.1:0-1529 GCF_000164805.1 Carlito syrichta | reverse complement strand
ATGCTATGACAGCTGGCTAGATAGTAGCTAGCTGGTTAAGTCAGCTAGTTAAGTCAGCTTGCCAGCTTGTTAAGTCAGTGAGTTAAGTCAACTGGCTAGCCAGCTGCCTAGCTAGGTAACTAGCTAAATAAGTCACCGGGCTAGCCAGTTACCTAGCTAGTGAAACAACTTAGTTAAATCAGCTCACTAGCCAGCTGGTTAGCTAGGTAGCTAGGTGGCTGTCAGCTGGCAAACCAGCAGGCTACAAAGGTAGCTAGATTGTTAAGTCAGCTGGCTATCCAGGTGGCTAGCTAGGTAGCTAGGCAGTTAAATCAATCTGCTAGCCTGCTGGCTAGCTAGTTATGTTTACCTAGTTAAGTCAGCTGGCTTGACAGCTAAATAGTTAGGTAGCTACATCGTTAAGTCCACTGTCTAGCTCCCTGGCTAGATAGATAAGTCACCTAGTTAAGTCAATTTGCTAGCCAACTGGCTAGCTATATAGCAAGCTAGTTAATTCAGGTGACTAACAATCAGGGCAATTTTGCAAGTTAGGTAGTTATGTCAGGTGCCTTTACAGCAGACTAGCAATATAGTGAGATAGTTAATTAGTTGGCAAGCCAGCTGGCTAGCTAAATATGTCAGCTAGTTAATTCAGTTGGCTAGCCAGCTAGCTAGCTAGGTAGAGAGCTAGTTAAGTCAGCTGGCCAGCCAGCTGGCTCACTAGTTAAGTCATCCAGTTTACAGCTGACTGGTGAGCTGGCTAGATGGTTAAGTCAACTAATTAAGTAAGCTGCTAGCAAGCAGAATAGCTAGGTAGCAAGCTAGTTAAGTCAGCTGGATAGCAAGTGGGATAGCAAGTTAAGTAAGCTAGTTAATTCAGTTGGCTTCCCAACTGGCTATCTAGGTAGCTCGTTAGTTAAGTCAGCTGGCTAGCCAGCTCGCTAGCTTGTTAAGACAGCTAGTTAATACAGCTGGCCAGCCAGCTGGCTATCTAGTTAAGTCAGCTGGCCAGGCAGCTGGCTATCAGGTTAAGTCAGCTAGTTAAATCATCTGGCCAGCCAGCTTTCCAGCTATATATCTAGAAAATTAAATCATCTAGTTCCGTCTGCTGTCTAGCTAGGTAGCTAGCTAGTTAAGTCAACTAGATAAGGCAGCTAGCTAGCTAGTTAAGTCCGACCGTTAAGTCAGCTGGCTAGCCAGCTGCCTAGCAGTGTAACTGGCTAGTTAAGGTAGCTGCCTAGCCAGATGGCTAGCTAGTTAAGTAACCTAGATAAGTCAGCACGCTGGACAGCAGGTTAGCTAGGTAGGTAGGCAGTTAATTCAGCTAGCAAACCAGCGGATTAGGTAGGTAGGTAGCTAGTTAAGTCAGCTGGCTAGCCATCAAACTGTCTAGTTATGTCAGCTAGATAAGTCAGCTGGCTGTCCAGCTGCCTA
This sequence comes from Carlito syrichta, assembly GCF_000164805.1. Taxonomy (NCBI): domain Eukaryota; kingdom Metazoa; phylum Chordata; class Mammalia; order Primates; family Tarsiidae; genus Carlito; species Carlito syrichta. The sequence continues at coordinate 116 of NW_007248047.1, read as the reverse complement.
GCCAGGTAGCTAGCTAGTTAAATCTGCTGGCTAGCCAGCTGGCTACTTCGTTAAGTCAGCTTGTTAAATCAGCTGGCTAGGCTGCTGGCTACATATGTAGCTAGGCAATTAAGTCA
>NW_007248046.1:590361-594103 GCF_000164805.1 Carlito syrichta | reverse complement strand
TCAATCTTGTTAATTCTTTCAAATAACCAGTTTTTTGTTTTGTTGATGTTTTCTATGATACTTTTGTCTTCTATGTCCCTTATTTGGGCCCTTATTGTGGTTATCTGGATTCTTCTGTTAAAGTTAGGGTTCTGTTGACTTTCTCTTTCCAGGTCCCTTAGGTGATTTGTTAGGCTGCCAACTTGTGAACTCTCCATTTTCTTGATGTGTATTCGTAGAGATATAAATTCCCCTCTTAGAACTTATTTCATGGCATCCCAGAAGTTTTGATAAGATGTTTAGTCATTTTCATTTGTTTCCAGGAATATTTTAATTTCTATTTTGATTTCAGTGTTTACCCAGGAGTTGTTCACCATCATGCTGTTTAGTATCCATGTCTTTGTGGATTTTGGGGAAATGTTGTTGGTGTTGATAGTCATTTTTATTCCACTGTGGTCTGAGAAGTTGTATGGCAATATTTCAACCTTATGGATTTTGTTTATGCTTTATTTATGGCTGCGGATGTGATTGATCTTGGAGTACATTGTATGTAGTGATGAGTAGAATGTATATTCTGTGGTTATTGGGTGGGATATTCTATAGATATCCATAAAGTCCATTTGGTTGAGTGTCAAGTTTAGGTTCCAGATCTCCTTGTTAATCTTTTGCCTCAATGATCTATCTATGGCTGTTAGTAGGGTATTCAAGTACCCTGTTATAATAATGTTAGAGTCAATATATTTTTAAAATTTACTTGATAGTTGCTTTATAAATGCTGATACAATAATCAAGATTTTAAAACAGAGCCTAGGTGATCTCCAAACATCAAGACACCAAAACAACCTATCTGGAATATTAAATGAAATGGGGGTGCTCTGAAAGCAGAAATGGACTATTTGCTAAAGAGTAATTGTGTCTACTGGTTAGATTTTGTTGGGAAGTCATTGGGGATATAAATGACAAGTCATAACCTACCCAGCCAAGCTAAGCTTCATCAGTGAGGGAGAATTAAAATCTTTCCCAGATATCCAATCCCTAAGAACTTATGCAGCCACAAAACCATCTCTACATGAAACACTTAAGAAAGTACTAAACACAGAAGAAAAGGAAAAAAGAACAACGTTCTTCACAAGAGTACAGGGAAAAGAATAAAATATACATGAACCAACCCCAAAAGCAAAAGAAAGACAAAAAGAAAAAAGAAAAAAGAAAAAACCAAGCGGAAGAACAAGAACTCAATAAGAACTCCATGATAGGGATGAACTCTCACATTTCAATAATTAGTCTGAATGTGAATGGAGTAAACACACCACTGAAAAGACATAGAATGACAAAATGGATAAAATATCACCAGGCAACAATATACTGCCTTCAAGAGACCCATCTCACTAGAAAGGACATACACAGACTCAAAGTAAGAGGATGGGAAACAAATTTTCAGGCGAATGGAACACAAAAGAAAGGAGGTGTCGCGATCCTAATTTCAGACAAAATACCATTTAAGCTATCAAAAATTAAAAAAGATACAGAGGGCCACTACATAATGATAAAAGGTTCACTCCATCAACAAGAAATATCTATCCTAAACATATATGCACCCAACATAGGTGCGCCAACATTCATAAAGCAACTTCTAGGAAAACTAAAGAAAGACATTGACTCTAACACCATCATAACTGGGGACTTTAATACACCACTCACAACCCTAGACAGATCATCAGGACAAAAAATCATCTAGGAGATCTGGAACCTCAATGAGACTCTGGAACAATTGGACTTAATTGATAGCTACAGAACACTCCATCCAAAGACAACAGAATACACATTCTACTCATCACAGCATGGAACATATTCTAAGATTGACCACATAATTGGACACTAATCAAGCATAAGTAAATTTAAAAGGACTGAAATTCTACCATGCACCTTCTCGGACCACAGTGGAATAAAAATAAACATTGACACCAACAAGGTTCCCCCAAAACCCACAAAGACATGGACACTAAACAGCATGATGCTAAACAACTCCTGGGTCAATGATGAAATCAAAACAGAGATTAAAAGATACCTGGAAACAAATGAAAATGAAGAAACATCTTACCAAAATCTCTGGGATGCCTTAAAAGCTGTAATAAGAGGGGAACTTATATCCCTACAAACACACAAGAGGAAAATGAAAGGAACAGAAATTAACAACCTAACAAGTCACCTAAGGAAATTGGAAAAGCAAGACCACAAAAACCCTAATTTCAGCAGAAGAATCCAGATCACCAAAATAAAAGCCCAAATCCAGGACATAGAAGACAAAAAGATAATAGAAAAAATCAATGAAACAAAAAGCTGGTTCTTCGAAAGAATAAACAAGATCGATGGTCCCCTAGCTAGACTGACCAAGAAAAAACAAGAAAAAAACCAAATAAGCACAATCAGAAACACAAAAGATGAAGTCACATCTGACCCTGAAGAAATACAAAAGATCATTAGAGACTACTACGTACACTTGTATGGAAACAAACTTGAAAACCTTAAGGAAATGGAGGACTTTCTGACATCACACAACCTACCTAAGTTGGAACAAGAAGAAATTGAGACCCCAAATAAACCAATAACAATCAAGGAAATCGACTACGTAATAAGAAAACTTCCTACAAAAAAAAAAACCCTGGACCAGATGGCTTTCCAGCAGAATTCTACAAGACATTCAAGGAGGAGCTGATACCAATCCTACTGAAGGTATTCCAGGTGATTGAAAAAGATGGAACACTCCCCAAATTCATTTTACGAAGCCAACATCACATTGATACCCAAGCCAGGTAAAGATCCAGCAAAGAAAGAGAACTACAGGCCAATATCTTTGATGAACATAGATGCTAAAATTTTCAACAAGATCCTAGCAAACTGGATTCAGCAATACATCTCAAAAATCATCCATCATGACCAAGTAGGCTTCATTCCTGGGATGCAAGGCTGGTTCAACATTCGTAAAACCATAAATGTTATTAAATACACCAACAGATGTTAAAACAAAAACCACATGATTATATCATTAGATGCAGAAAAAGCTTTTGATAAAATCCAGCACCGCTTCTTGATAAAAACCCTTGATCATCTAGGCATACGGGGAACATACCTCAAAATAGTAAAAGCCATCTACAAGAAACCTACAGCGAGCATACTCCTAAATGGACGAAAATTAGAACCATTTCCCCTGAAAACTGGAACAAGACAAGGATGCCCACTCTCACCCCTCCTGTTCAACATAGTATTGGAAGTCCTGGCTTGAGCAATCAGAGAAGAGAAGGCAATCAGGGGTATCCAAATAGGAAAAGAGGAAGTCAAGTTATCTCTCTTTGCAGACGACATGATTGTATACCTTGAAAACCCAAGAGAATCTGTCAAAAACCTCCTTACACTGATAAAGACCTTTGGCAAAGTCTCAGGATACAAAATCAATGTACAAAAGACAATTGCATTTCTCTACACCAATAATAAACAAACAGAAACCCAAATAAAAAACACAATTCCATTCACAATAGCCACAAAAAAAATGAAATACCTTGGCATCTTCCTAACCAGAGATGTGAAAGACCTTTACAAGGAAACTACAAAACACTACTCAAAGAAATCAAAGATGACACAAACAAGTGGGAAAATATCCCATGCTCATGGCTCGGAAGAATCAACATTGTGAAGATGTCCATCTTACCTAAGGCAATCTACAAATTTAATGCAATATTCATCAAATTACCAGCAACATTCTTCT